>NC_088219.1:39104873-39277373 GCF_036934945.1 Oncorhynchus masou masou
CATGATCTTCAAACAGGAATTATTTCATTCCTTTTGATGAGATTTGGTCATCTGCCAGAGATTCTGAGAATCTCGGATTCACTCTGAGGCAAATATCCCCTTGACCGTATTCTGTACCTTCTAAAGGAACTAGGTGCTATGTTCAATCTGTAAAACTGAGTGAGGTGTTACAGATTATGCAATAGAAATGTAAAGGTAATTTCCGATTGAGCTGATTGATATATGCAGCATTTACCAGGAATGCAATCTCTGCAAAAGCGGGAACGTTGCTGTTAAATTACCATATTAAAGCGGAACTTCCAAGATGTGGGTTGAATAGAGCCCTTTGTCTACACGCAGCCCCTTGTGGAAGCTAGGCAAGTTGCAACAATACCTACCTGAATTCAAACAACTCTTCCACCCTCCTGGATTTACTCCCCATCCCCTCCCACACTTTTCAGTCTTACTGTCGGTTATTGAAAATATATTTCACAGCGATTTAGATGGTACAATGATTCTCTACACATTGCTTGTTTTTTCACATACACTGAAATTAGGTGAACAATATAGAATTATATAGCAGTTAGGTGAACAATATAGAATTCCTTACAATAGCGCCTCTTCAACATCAGGAGGCTGAAATAATTAGGCTTGTCACCAAAAACCCTCACAAACTTTTACAGATGCACAATCGAGAGCATCCTGTTGAGCTGTATCACTGCCTGGTATGGCAACCACTCCGCCCACAACCGCAAGGCTCTCCAGAGGGTAGTGAGGTCTGCACAACGCATCACCGGGGGCAAACTACCTGCCCTCCAGGACATCTACACCACCCAATGTCACAGGAAGGCCAAAAATATCATCAAGGACAACAACCACCCGAGCCACTGCCTGTTCACCCCGCTATCATCCAGAAGGCGAGGTCAGTACAGGTGCATCAAAGCTGGGACCGAGACACTGAAACACAGCTTCTATCAAGGCCATCAGACTGTTAACTTTTTTGGAATAGGGGTTAGTATTCGGAAGTTTGGATGACTGAGGTGCCCAACGTAAACTGCCTGTTACTGAGGCCCAGAAGCTAGGATATGCATATAATTGGTAGATGTGGATAGAAAACACTCTAACGTTTCCAAACCTGTTGAAATATTGTCTGTGAGTATAACAGAACTGATATAGCAGGTGAAAACCTGAGGAAAATCCATCCAGGAAGTGGGATATGTTTGAGCATGTAATGGGTTAGGACACAAATTGCAGTTTCTATGGCTTCCACTAGATGTCAACAGTCTTTAGACATTGTTTCAGGCTTGTATCTGAAAAATGAGGAAGAATGAGACCATTTTGTAAGTGGACTGTAGAATGAAGCAGAGCTGGTTTGCGTGCGTGACCGATTGCGCGTCCTTCGTTTTTTTCCTTTCTATTGAACACAACCTGAGGATGAATTATAAACATCGTTTGACATGTTTCGACAAACTTTACCGGTGCTATTAGGATGCATTCGTCTGCATGTTGTGACCACCTTTGAGCCAGTGGATTACTGAACAAAACGCGTCAACAAAACTGAGTTTTTGAGGGACTTTATCGAACAAAACGAACATTTATTGTGTAACAGGGACTCTTGTGACTGCAACCAGATGAAGATCATCAAAGGTAAGCGATGAATTTTATCGCTATTTCTGACTTTCGTGACTCCTCCACTTGGCTTGAAAATGTTTTTGTAAGCGGGGCACTGTCCTCAGATAATCGTATGGTATGCTTTCGCCGTAAAGCCTTTTTGAAATCTGACACTGCGGCTGGATTAACAAGAAGTTAATCTTTAAACCGATGTATACAGTGGGGCAAAAAAAGTATTTAGTCAGCCACCAATTGTGCAAGTTTTCCCACTTAAAAGATGAGAGGCCTGTAATTTTCATCATAAGTACACTTCAACTATGACAGACAAAATGAGAAAAAAAATCCAGAAAATCACATTGTAAGATTTTTTATGAATTTATTTGCAAATTATGGTGAGAAAAAAACTAACCGGAAAAAAAAAAATTGAGAGCCCATGCTCTTCCAATGAAATGTACAGTCGTGGCCAAACGTTTTGAGAATGACACAAATATTAATTTTCACAAAGTCTGCTGCCTCAGTTTGTATGATGGAAATTTCCATATACTCCAGAATGTTATGAAGAGTGATCAGATGAATTGCAATTAATTGCAAAGTCCCTCTTTGTCATGCAAATGAACTGAATACCCCAAAAAACATTTCCACTACATTTCAGCCCTGCCACAAAAGGACCAGCTGACATCATGTCAGTGATTCTCTCGTTAACACAGGTGTGAGTGTTGACGAGGACAAGGCTGGAGATCACTCTGTCATGCTGATTGAGTTCGAACAACAGACTGGAGGCTTCAAAAGGAGGGTGGTGCTTGGAATCATTGTTCTTCCTCTGTCAAACATGGTTACATGCAAGGAAACACGTGCCACCATCATTGCTTTGCACAAAAAGGGCTTCACAGGCAAGGATATTGCTGCCAGTAAGATTGCACCTAATTCAACCATTTATCGGATCATCAAGAACTTCAAGGAGAGCGGTTCAATTGTTGTGAACAAGGCTTCAGGGCGCCCAAGAAAGTCCAGCAAGCGCCAAGACCATCTCCTAAGGTTGATTCAGCTGCGGGATCGGACACCGCCAGTACAGAGCTTGCTCAGGAATGGCAGCAGGCAGGTGTGAGTGCATCTGCACGCACAGTGAGGCAAAGACTTTTGGAGGATGGCCTGGTGTCAAGAAGGGCAGCAAAGAAGCCACTTCTCTCCAGGAAGAACATCAGGGACAGACTGATATTCTGCAAAAGGTACAGCGATTGGACTGCTGAGGACTGGGGTAAAGTCATTTTCTCTGATGAATCCCTTTCTGATTGTTTGTGGCATCCGGAAAAAAAGCTTGTCCGGAGAAGACAAGGTGAGCGCCACCACCAGTCCTGTGTCATGCCAACAGTAAAACATCCTGAGACCATTCATGTGTGGGGTTGCCTCTCAGCCAAGGGAGTGGGCTCACTCACAATATTGCCCAAGAACACAGCCATGAATAAAGAGAGGAACCAACACATCCTCCGAGAGCAACTTCTCCCAACCATCCAGGAACAGTTTGGTGATGAACAATGCATTTTCCAGCATGATGGAGCATCTTAATGATGGAGTAGTGGTTTCTTTGCAGAAATTCAACCATGAAGGCCTGATTCATACAGTCTCCTCTGAACAGTTGATGTTGAGATGTGTCTGGTACTTGAACTCTGTGAAACATTTATTTGGGCTGCAATTTCTGAGGCTCGTAACTCTAATGAACTTATCCTCTGCAGCAGAGGTAACTCTTCCTTTTCTGTGGCAGTCCTCATGAGAGCGAGTTTCATCATAGCGCTTGATGGTTTTTGCAATTGCACAAAATGTCTAACTTTCCGCATTGACTGACCTTCACATCTTAAAGTAATGATGGACTGGAGCTTCTTTTTGCTTGTTTGAGCTGTTCTTGCCGTAATATGGACTTGCTCTTTTACCAAATAGGTCTTTCTGTATACCACCCCTACCTTGTCACAACACAGCTGATTGGCTCAAACACATTAGGGAAAGAAATTCCACAAATTAACTTTTAACAAGGCATACCTGTTAATTGAAATGCATTCCAGGTGACTACCTCATGAAGCTGGTTGAGAAAATGCCCAGAGTGTGCAAAGCTGTCGTCAAAGCAAAAGTTGGCTACTTTGAAGAATCTCAAACATAAAATATATTTGGATTTGTTTTACACTTATTTGGTTACGACATGATTCCATATGTGTTATTGAATAGTATTGATGTCTTCACTATCATTTTACAATGTAGAATATAGTCAAACTCAATTAAAAACCATTGAATGAGTAGGTGTGTCCAAACCTTTGACTGTTACTGTATATACTATATATTTTTTTACATAAGTTGATGTAGGGTTGGTGCTGGAGATTATGAATATGACGTTGATTTCCCTTTAAGGTATCAATAAATAAAACAATTAAGTAAAGTTCTCAAATGAGAAAAGAATAATGCTGTATCCAAACAGATTACCGAGCTCTTATCAATTTAAAAATGGCAGTGCATGGAGATCAGAGTTATTTAGGAAAAAAGAAAGTCAACGTATTTAAGGTGGTGGAATTATCAGGGAATTAAGACAAGGAATCTGTCGGTTCGAAGTGGAAAAACATTGACTTTCTTTTTTCCTAAATAACTCAACTGTACTGAGAATTCAGACGGAAACAGTTAGTATTTCTCAAATAACCATCTACGGTAAATAAAACATTTTAATTCCTTTTGGAACATAGCCGTGTATGAATAATCTACAGTGAAACCAATTTTAAAATGCTGGCAAATAAATCAACAATGTACCCTCTATAGCCCTCCTCACCTCAGTACAGTACATCTGGTGCCTGGACCTGAACACATACCCAATCATCACAGTGGGGAACTCATGCTTTATTGCCTTTGACATGTCACTTTTTTGGTCCAGGAATTGCTGATAGTTATGAGCGACTGACCCTCCTTCTCGCCTCTCTCTACTGAGGTCTAAAATGAGACCCAAAGCACTGGAAAACTCAGCCAGGTGTTTTACATTTGGGAAGAGGGCTTGTAAAAGTGGTTGCTATGGGTAACCATGTGTTATTTTCATGAGGAATGGGGTACTGTGTCAGGGCCTATCACCCCAGTGCTCCCACTCATTAATTTGAGGAGGGCCCGTAGGTCTAGTACGCAGGCCAAAAACGGAGGTTTCCCACCCGGCCCCTGGATGTGGAACCATAGATATATGGCAGTCTTATGGGATCATTATCGCACTAGGGACTTACACGCATTCTGTTTTTCCATTTTCCGACTGCCTCATTATGGTGACATACGGCACACTTCAAAGATATCCCTATTTTTGCCAGCTAACCATGTTACATAGAGATTTCATGAAACGTATGGCTTTGTACGAAGTGCTCCTATGGAACTTGAGACTATTTCATCTGTATAGCTGAAGCATTATAGATTGCACAATTTAAAGGGGAAATCTGCAGTTGCTACATACATTTATTGAAATGTAACCATTTATTCTTGAAGAATATAATTTATGAGATTTAAACTGTCGTACCCCATCAGAACCCAAAACATAAGCTTGTTTTACTCCAATTTTTGGTAAACAAAGTAAATGTAAACAAACACTATGTAGCCTAAAAACATGATAAAAACTAGAATTTTGATATCATGGATGGTCAGACTTTGCATCCAGTGCTCTGTCTATGAGTGGTTACATTTCTCCAGCCCCATCCCTCAGTTTTTTACTGAAACAGGGCGGGGAGTAAGCTTTGTCATTGTTTTAACTGCTGATTGACGCTTTAACGGTAATTTCCGATTGATCCGTCATATGCAGCTGTGAATGCAGTCTCCGTAATTTCCGATTCCGGGATCGTGACTAAAGCCTCAGGCTCATTAGCATAACGCAACAGATTTCTGCAAATAAAATGCATGCGTCTGTCTCAAGCTTAGCCTTTTCTTAACAACACTGTCATCTCAGATTTTTATGCTTTTGAACCATAGAAATTGACTAATTTGTGTAAGAGTATGCTAGCAAATAGCATTTAGCACGCAACATTTTCAGATAACCAAATAAATAAAATCATTTACCTTTGAAGAGCTTCTGATGTTTTCAATGAGGAGACTCTCAGTTACTGTCGACCGAAACATGGCAAAGGTTGTTTGTAATCAATCCTCAAGGTGTTTTTTCACATATCTCTTCATTGATATATCGTTCATGGAAGCTTGCTTTCCTCTCTGAATCGCATGGAAAAATACTGGTGGCACCAATTTCTGGTAAATGTGGTCTCTTATGGTCAATCTTCCAATGATCTGCCTTACGTCACAATGCTGCAGACACCTTGGGGAAAACAGAAAGGGTTGAACTCCTCTTGCATTCACAGCCATATAAGGAGACAATGGAAAACAGAGCCTCAAAAATCCTGCTCATTTCCTGGATGCCGTCTCATCTTGGTTTTGCCTGAAGCTCACGTTCTAGGGCAGCACAGAAAATATCTTGGTAGTTCTGGACATGTTTTCTTTCGAAAGCTACCAATTATATGCATAGTCGAGCATCTTTTTGTGACAAAATATTGCGCTTAAAACGGGCACGTTTTTTTATCCAATAATGAAATAGCGCCCCCCACAGATGTAAGAGGTTAAATTTAAATCATCCTGTAACTCTGAATGGAT
This sequence comes from Oncorhynchus masou masou, assembly GCF_036934945.1. Lineage (NCBI taxonomy): Eukaryota > Metazoa > Chordata > Actinopteri > Salmoniformes > Salmonidae > Oncorhynchus > Oncorhynchus masou. The sequence continues at coordinate 39,111,102 of NC_088219.1, forward strand.
TTAGTAGAGCCTTTAGCTTCTGACTGCTGCAGATCAAGTTAGTCTCTCTCTCTCTCTCTCGAACAGAAAGTGAAACACAGCAAGCCATTATTGTGTTGATTAGGACATGCAATGGAACATTTAAAAAAAATATATATATACACTGTATGTTAATTATTTGGACAAATACAGTAGTCATTCTCTGTTTCAGTCTGTTTTCTTCCACCTGTCATTTTGATTTGTTATTTATTCTTTGTGTCACTTGTTTTGTATTATTTGTATTAAATTCTTTATCTTATCTTTAACTCTACATGGTTGGAAATGGACCTGTAAGTAAGTGTTTCACTGTTAGTCTACACCTGTTGTCTATGAAGCACGTGACAAATAAAATTGTATTTGATTTTATTAAAGACACCGGTCCTCTAAAACAACTAGGTATCTCTCCTATCCCAAAACCAAGGTCCCTCAACTCCAAGAAAACTGCTGACACTTTAGAAACAACTACCTCTTTTAAAACAAACGCTCAGTTGTATCCCAATTTCATGGCTGACCTGTGACCTGGAGGTAATATAGAGGGCAGTCTGTGATATCACGTTTTCTCTGAGTGCCAATCAGAGTGCTTGTTAGAGGGAACCGCGCCTCTTAATGAGCATACCTGGGGCTGGTTATTGCCCTAATAAAGATGGGGGTTGGCGAATGAGGGTGTTGCATAATTGTATTTATTTATTTTTATTTCACCTTTATTTAACCAGGTAGGCAAGTTGAGAACAAGTTCTCATTTACAACTGCGACCTGGATAATAAGGTGATTTGAGACTGAAAGTTTTGTGTTGAGCCTGAGGAAAGGACATTTTCTTAGAAAACTTTAAGCAACTGCCTAAAGTGTGATCAAATGTTAGTGTCACTACCCTATCAGCTGTGTAGTTATTGCTTCTTCAATACAGACTCATATTGTGTGCACTTTTTGTAGCTGTTTTTAAATGTCACTTTTGAAGAGGATGAGTTACTGTAGGTGTTTTGAGCTTGTTTAAACTTTACAGTGCGCAGTTTGAATCAAATAGTGTAACTAGACACATCATTTCCACACTTATTCATTTGCCTTTTCAAACAAGCACACACGCACGCATGTACACACATGCTGTTCTTTTCCCATGATCTGTATAACAGGCACAACTAGCTGAAAAGGTTCTATCATTCCAATGTGTTATCCAAACAGCATCATGTATCCCTCTGGAAAAAAAATGTATTTAAAGTTAGATTTTTATTTAGTCGTACTTCTTTAACTCAGATTTTTGATTGAGATGGAGATGTGAATCCAACATATCAATAGTTAATTTGTAGACAAATTGGAATTAAAGCTGGACTAAAACAGCTGCACAGATGGAAATATCCAAGCAAAGACACATCTCCTTCAAATGCTGATATTTGGTTGCGTTGACAACCAAACTCAATTCAATATCCAGATTTTCTACAAATTAATAATTGATACGTTGGATTCACATTTGCATCTCAAACAAAAATCTAAATCAAACTTGAAATGCACTTTAAATCAAGTTTGACTTGATTACGTCCTATTCTTTAAATGTGCTACACAGGATATTTAAAAATGTTTTAATTGTAATTTCAGAGAAAGATTTCTCCCGCCGGAGCATCATATGTTGTCAAAATGGGAATGCAGTTCTGACTTTGTGACTGTGTTATTTAGTGGAAATCATTTCCTGTTTGAAAAAATTCTACACTTCAATTTCAGTTTATGTGAGAAAACAAACACTGAATAGTGTAGGGAATCATCGTAAAGTCTAAACCGCTGTGAAATATATTTTCAACAACAAAAAATATGTTTTTCAGCTGGTGTACCAAAACGTTTTACTTTTGGTTTTGGTCAACAACAAAAAGACTTTGCAGCAGTGCTACCTGCTAGCAGTCATCTTCTCTGATTGATTGATGTCATTAAGTAACATAATAGATGCAAAGCATTCAATATTTTAATTCATGCACTTCGAAATTCATGCACTTCGAATTTTCCAACTTTGCCCCAGAAGCAACTTAAAATGTACAAGTTTATGGTTCGGATTATGGGATGCCAAGGTCAGATTTTTAATTTTCTGTTCCAGTTAATAAGACCGGATTCTAAATGGTATGCCCATACTCCAATATTTCACCATAATGCCTTGCGATCAGGAGGGTGGCCTTTTGCATCCCCCCCAATGGTCAAAATGTGAAATCCATACCCTTACCAATGTCATGGAAAGAACATTCCAAGATTTGAAAGATACATGCACATTAACAGGCAACTCCTTTTTTTCTGTATTTACATCTTAAGTCAGCTATGCTGGTCTATGGAGTCCCTTGAGAAACCAAACTCCTGAACCATCTAATGATGGGATTTATTTATCTGGGCACCCGAAAGGACTGATCTCTATAATATATAAACAACTTTTGGAAAGCTCATACTCTGAGCTAGCCATTTAAGTATGGTCCACAGATCTAGCTGAATCGGAACAACCCTTTAATAAACAAATTAGGCACATTTGGGCAGTCTCGATACAACATTTTGAACAGAAATATAATGGTTCATTGGATCAGTCTAAAACTTTGCGCATACACTGCTGCCATCTAGTGGCACAAATTTAAATTGCAGCTGGGCTTGAATTCTACATTATGGCCTTTCTCTTGCATTTCAAAGATGCTGGTACAAAAAAATAGAAAATAACAGTTGTTTTTTTCTATGAATTTCATCTCAATAACCAGAAGAGGGAGCCATGGTAAACATTGAACTAAAGAAATTCAGCCTTGGCAAGAAATACATTTTGTCAATAGGTATTATCCAGGTAAAATAAATGGGATGTTATTCAATCTACTGAGGTTGGATTTAATTGATTTGAGCTTTCTGTTATTTCTGTCAATGGTTTTATCTTAGGAAGGAAATACATCTACTCCCAAATATTTAAAATGGGAAACGATCGGGATTCCTTAAGTAGAGATGGTCCTCCAAGAGGGTCTTGAGGGGCAGTAGGACAGAATTTGTAAAATGAACTTTATCATTTGAGATGAAGCTGCATGTATCTATGATCTTCAATGTGTTTTGGAGCAATTGAGATACATTGTGTAGACAGTAAAATTTCAGAGTGTAATGAGATGAAGTGATCAGTACATTTTAGGAAATTGCTGTTAATTCCATCGATTGAAAAATTGCCTAGGCCAGGGGTTCCATGGGTAATAAGCAAATGAGAAATCGGATCACCTTGTATGCTGCTTCTAGTGATTCTGAATGGAGCAGAGCAGATTTTGCCTGTTATAACTATAGCTGAGGGATTGACATATATACACATTTTCTACCATATTAGAGAAATTGGAGCCAATTCCCATATGTTCCAAGACAGACCAGCGATATGACCATTCTAGTCTATCAAAAGCTTTTTCTGCGTCGAGAGATAATATTACAGCCCAAGGAGCTGTTGTTTCTGATGAAGCATCTAAGATAATTTATAGTCAATGGAGGTTATCTGAGGATAAACACTTTTTAACAAACCTGCTTTGGTCAGTGTGGACCAGTTTGAGTAAGTAAGTCTTGAGACAGGAGGACAACATTTTGGCAAACAGTGGACCTAACTGAATCCCAAATGGTCAATAGACCTCAGGAGGAATCCCATCTCATCCATGTGTCTTTATTTATGCTGTCCGGTGCTCTTTTGGCTTCCTCTGTTGACAGAAGAGGAGTTCTTAATTATTTTAGAAAGTCTGGCTTGGTGTGATTTACAATTAGAGGTGTACAGGTCTTTATAGAAGCGGGAGGATCTTTGATTGATTAATTAAACCCTTCTAACCCTTTTAAACCCTCCCTTTTTATTGATCATTGTGAATTAATTTAGTCCACTTTCAAAGTGATCACAGAATGTAGGATTTTGTAGAAATGAAACATTGAAATTCTGTTTTGTGGCTCTTTTAGTATATTCTAAGACTTAAGCTGGCCTTAGTAAGCGTGGTGGTCAGACAAGCTCATATGTTGAATTTCTATTTTCTTGATTAAATAACAGCATGAAGATAATAGCATGAAATCAATTCGTGAGGATGTTTTGTGCCTGTTTGAGTAGAAAGTGTACTCTTTTGCATTAGGATTATGTTCTCGCCAGGCATCAATGAGGTTGTAATTAGAGAGCATATGCTAGAGAGCCTTGGTTGCGTGTGGGTTGTAGTTTGTCTTATTAGGTTTGTCTCACATATCCAAAATGGCATTCATGTCTGTCCCTATAACCAGATGAAATTCAGTTAATTCTAACGATAGACTATAGTTTTTTTCTGATAATGATATAACGTTGAAAAACTGACATTTTTTCAATGGTACAAATTCTCTGTACAAGTTGTCTATGGTGAAAATTGGTTACCATGTTGACATAATCCTGTGTTTTAAATTTCACCCTCAAAACAACAGTTGATTACTTTTTTCAAATCCAATGTATTATCTGTGTAAATTCCACGTCACAATACATTGACAAATTACATTGAAACAATGTTTATTCATCCAGTTTGTGGACAGTGGGCAGCTCCTTCTCATGGTCTCTAATAAAACGCTGTCATATTGAAGTATACATGACAGATGGTCAGACTAACTCCTTTCAAGTTTGCCCAGAAACAAACAGTAAAACCTATTGGCCGGCATCTGGCTGCAGCTTTGAAACACTCTGCAAGATATCGGAACGTGCCTTGATATAACCCAGGTTAATTTCCTATGGCTGGTATATGGGGTTGGTGATTTACGGTATGTTGCAGTACATTGTTTTGGCAGGATGTTAAAAGATGTAAATGTGAATATGGACAATAAGTCATGGAATGGAACCATTTCACAAACAATAACCACCACAACGTACAAGGAGAATCATCCCCAGTTACATGTCTACTGAAATGAAAGCTCTATTCCTCAGTCATACTGGGCCTGTGTAATCGTCCACTAGCATGAGATGAAGAGGTTGTCGGCTGCACAGAGGAAGTGACTCACTGGTAGCCTGTTACTGAAGACGCCACGTTGTGAGTATAAGCAGGGACCCAAGTGAGATCATGTCATAATGTCTCTCTCTCTCTCTCATGCACTCACGCACACACACACACTCGCACGCACACGCGCACACACACGCACACACACACACACACACACACACACACACACACACACACACACACACACACACACACACACACACACACACACACACACACACACACACACACACACACACACACACACAGGGGATTTGCCTTTATTCATGCTATCCAATGCCCTTTGGAGTTTATTGAGAGAGATTTGGGTTCCCAGTGAGGTGGCTTCCTCTGTTGAGAGAGGTGTTCTTAATTATTTTAGAAAATTCTTTGTTTGGCTTAGTGTGATTTACTATCAGTTCCATATAGAAGCGGGAGAATCTTCGATTGATTAATTTGTAATCAGTAATTCCCCCGTTTCAGATGCAATGCTATATCATTACTATATCATTACTATATCATTACTATATCATTACTATATCATTACTATATCATTACTGCGTAGCTTGTTGGCCGGTAAATGACTCGGACTGTTACCATGGAGGTAATTGTTGATTCTAACTTGATGGATGGAAAATGCTGCTCTCTGTCTTATCAGTAAATTAAGTTCTGTCTTGACTTTGGAAAGAGTAATAGCTACCTGGTCTGAAAATAGTGTTTGTTGAGAATGCCCTAATGCAGTTAACATTTCAAATTCTTATATCTTCTTTAATTGTGATTTATTCAAGCCAGATGCAAATGTAGTTGCATTATTCTTTATTATACCTTTGGTGGCTTCCTATTGAATCTGGGGGTCATCAACTTAATTTTTATTCATCACTATGAATTAATTTAGTTTGTTTCAAATTGATCACAGAATGTAGGATTTTGTAGAAATGAAACATAATATGTTGAATTTCTATTTTCTTAATTAATGAATTGGGAAAATGTTTTATGCCGTTTGAGTAGAAAAGTGTACTCTTTTGCTTTAGAATTATATGATCGTCAGGCATCAATGAGGTTGTAATCAGAGAGTATATGCTGGAGAGCCTTGGTTGTGTGTGGATTGTCTCGCATGTCCAAAATGGCATTCATGTCTGTCCCAATAACCAGATGGAATTCATTTAATTCTAATAATGGACTACTGTTTTTTTCTGATAGTGAATATAAAGTTGAAGATCTGACGCTGTTTCAAAGGTACAAATTCAACATATTTTATAGAAGTTTTGCCTATGTTGAAAATTGGTTACCATGATCTTGAGATCACGGAACCATTTCCTCCGTGTTGCTGTTTTATGGGCTCCTAACCAATTGTGCTATTGTGTGTGTTTTTTTTTGCGTTATTTGTATCTTATTTTGTATGTAATATTTCTGCCACCATCTCTTATGACCAAAAAGAGCTTCTGGATATCAGGACAGCGATAACTCACCTTGTACTGGACAGAGATTCTTTCTTTAACGAGTCGGTCACAAAGGATTTACTTCAGACCCCGGACAAGGCCCAAAGGAGATATCGGGGACGTAGGTCGGGGTGCTTTGTAAGGATCTGGTAGCGAGTGGGTAATCTGCCTCTACTATCAGTCCTATTAGCCAGCATGCAATCATTGGATAATAAAATGGATGAGCTCCGATCAAGACTAACCTACCAACGGGACATTAAAAACTGTAATATCTGATGTTTCACTGAGTTGTGGCTGAACGACGACATGGATAACATAGAGCTAGCTGGGTTTTCCGTGTATCGGCAAGATAGGACAGATGCCTCCAGTAAGACAAGGGGTGGCGGTTTGTGTCTATTTCTAAATAACAGCTGATGGACGAAATCTAATATTAAGGAAGTCTCAAGGTTTTGCTCGCCTAAGGTAGAGTATCTCATGATAAGCTGTAGACAACACTATTTACCAAGAGAGGTTACATCTATATTTTGCATAGCTGTCTACTTACCATCACCAACCGATGCTGGCACTAAGACCACACTTGACGAGCTGTATAAGGACATAAGCAAACAAGAAAATTATCATCCAGAGGTGGCGCTCCTAGTGGCCGGGGACTAATGCAGGGAAACTTAAATCTGTTTTACCTCATTTCCACCAGCATGCTACATGTGCAAGCAGAGGAAAAAAAGGCATACAAAGCTCTCCTTGGCCCTTCATTTGGCAAATCTGACCATAACTCTATCCTACTGATTCCTGCATACGAGCAAAAACTAAAGTGGGAAGTATCAGTGACTCGCTCAATATGGTAGCGATCAGGTGACACAGATGCTAAGCTACAGGACTGTTTTGCTAGCACAGACTAGAATATGTTCCGGGATTCTTCCGATGGCATTGAGGAGTACATCACATCGGTCACTGGCTTCATCAATAAGTGCTCTGATGATGTCATCCCCACAGTGACCGTACGCATATACCACTATCAGAAGCCATGGATTACAGGCAACATCCGCACTGAGCTAAAGGGTAGAGCTGACACTTTCAAGGAGCGGGACTCAAACCCGGATGCTTATAAGAAATCGCGCTATGCCCTCCGACAAACCATCAAACAGGCAAAGTGTCAATAGAGGACTAAGATTGAATCTTACTACATCGGTTCCGACACTCGTTGGATGTGACAGGGATTGCAAAATATTACGGACTACAAAGGGAAGCACAACCGCGAGCTGCACAGTGACACAAACCTACCAGATGAGGAAAATAACTACTATGCAAGCATGCATGAGAGCACCAGCTGTTCCAGATGATTGTAACTGTATGATCACGCTTTCTGTAGCCGATGTGAGTGGGACCTTTTAAGGTCAACATTCACAAGGCCGCAGGGCCAGACGGATTACCAGAACATGTACTCCGAATATGCGCTGACCAACTAGCAAGTGTCTTCACTGACATTTTCAACCTGTCCCCTCTGTAATAGCAACATGTTTCAAGCAGCCCACGATAGTCCCTGTGCCCAAGCACACTAAGGTAACCTGCCTAAATGACTATGACCTGTAGCACTCATGTCTGTAGCCATGAAGTGTTTTGAAAGGCTGGTCATGGCTCACATCAACAGTATTATTCCAGAAACCCTCAACTCATTCCAATTTGCATACCGCCCCAACAGATCCACAGATGATGTAATCTCTATTGCACTCCACACTGAATGTCTTGGTGTGTTTGGTCGATGAGGCTGTAGTGGAGCAGGTTGCTTCATGTTCCTTGTCTACATCACCAACAAACTATCATGGTCCAAACACACCACCTTGACAGGAACTGAAAAGATTTGACATTGGTCCTCAGATCCTCAAAATGTTCCTGTACCATCGAGAGCATCCTGACATCTGACGAACCGGTGACTCTGTACCCTCCCTATATAGCCTTGCTACTCTTATTTTATTGTTACTCTTTAATTATTAGTTATTTTTTTATTTTCTCCTTTACTTTTTTCTTTTTTAACTTCGGTTTATTTTACGTAAATAGTTTCTTAACACTTAGTTTTCTTAAAACTGTTTTGGTTAAGGGCTTGTAAGTAAGCTTTTCACTGTAAGGTCTGTTGTTTTCGGCGCATGTGGCAAATACAATTTGATTTGATGATGACATAATCCTGTGGTTTAAATTTCACCCTCAAAAAAACAGTTAACGTTGTTCTCTAATAACACATTGTCATTTTGAAATATACATCGCAGATGGTCAGACTAACTCCTTTCAAGTTTGCCCAGAAACAAACAGTAAAACCTATTGGCCGGCATCTGGCTGCAGCTTTGAAACACTGCAAGATATCTGAACGCACCTTGATATAACCCAGGTTAATTTCCTATGGCTGGTATATGGGGTTGGTGATTTACGGTATGTTGCAGTACATTGTTTTGGCTGGATGTTAAAAGATGAATATGTATGTGTTAATGTGAATATGGACAATAAGTAATCCAATGGAACAATTTCACGAGCAATAACCACCACAATGCACAAGGAGGATCATCTCCACTCACATGTCTATTAAAATAAAAGCTCCATTCCACAGCCATACTGGGCCTGTATAATTGTCCGCTTGCATGAGATGAAGCGGTTATAGGCTGCACAGAGTTAGTGAAAAGGCTGGTCATGGCACACATCAACACCATTGTCACAGAAACCCCGTACGGCCCAGTACATCACTGGGGCTAAGCTTCCTGCTATCCAGGACCGCTATACCAGGCGGTGTCAGAGGAAGGCCCAGGAAATTGCCAACGACTCCAGCCACCCTAGTCATAGACTGTTCTCTTTGCTACCACACGGCAAGCGGTACCGGAGCGCCAAGTCCAGGTCAAAAAGGCTTCTTAACAGCTCCTACCCCCAAGGCGTAAGACTCTTAAACAGTTAATCAAATGACTACCCAGACTATTTGCATTGTTCCCACCCCCCATTTTTACGCTGCTGTTGTTCTCTGTTTATTATCCATGCATAGTCACTTTACCTCCACCTAGATGTACATATTACCTCAATTACCTGGAATAACCGGTGCCCCCGCACATTGACTCTGTACCAGAACCCCCTGTATATAGCCTCGCTACTGTTATTTTATTGTTGCTCCTTAATTATTTGTTATATTTCTATTTCTTTTTTTTGTTTGTTGTTTGTTAAGGGCTTGTAAGTAAGCATTTCACTGTCAATAGACCTTATTGTGACAAATAACATTTGATTTGATGTTGATTTGACTCACTGTCATAGTGGCTCTCACAGGAACACGCACACAAAACATGTATGTGCGCACACATGTACACAGACACGCACAGACATGCACACAAATATGAATGATAAAATGACATAATGGCATATGGCCTCTGCCCGCTGAGGGTGTAATCTGCTGGTAGAATACCCTCCAACCAGAGTAGGGAAACCAGATCTGCGTATCAATTATCATTAGCATAGAGCTACATACAGCTTAAGTCGGAAGTTTACATACACTTAGGTTGGAGTCATTAAAACTCGTCTTTCAACCACTCCACAAATGTCTTGTTAACAAACTATAGTTTTGGCAAGTCGGTTAGGACATTTCCTTTGTTTATCACACAAGTAATTCTGACAATTGTTTACGGACAGATTATTTCTCTTATAATTCACTGTATCACAATTCCAATGGGTCAGAAGTTTACTAAATTGACTGTGCCTTTAAACAGCTTGGAAAATTCCAGAATATGATGTTATGGCTTCAGACGCTTCTGATAGGCTAATTGACATCATTTGAGTCAATTGGAGGTGTACCTGTGGATGTATTTCAAGGCCTACCTTCAAACTCAGTGCCTCTTTTCTTGACATCATGGGAAAATTAAAAGAAATAAGCCAAGACCTCAGAAAAAAAACATTGTAGACCTCCACAAGTCTGGTTCGTCATCCTTGGGAGCAATTTCCAAACGCCTGAAGATACCACGTTAAAACAAACAATAGCACGCAAGTATAAACACCATGGGACCACACAGCCGTCATACCGCTCAGGAAGGAGACGCGTTCTGTCTCGTAGAGATGAACGTACTTTGGTGCGAAAAGTGCAAATCAATCCCAGAACAACAGCAAAGGACCTTGTGAAGATGCTGGAGGAAACAGGTACAAAAGTATCTATATCCACAGTAAAACGAGTCCTATATCAACATAACCTGAAAGGCCGCTCAGCAAGGAAGAAAACACTGCTCCAAAACCGCCATAAAAAAGCCAGACTACGGTTTGCAACTGCACATGGGGACAAAGATCGTACTTTTTGGAGAAATGTCCTCTGGTCTGATGAAACAAAAATAGAACTGTTCGACCCTAATGACCATCGTTATGTTTTGAGGAAAAAGGGGAGACTTGCAAGCCGAAGAACACCATCCCAACAGTGAAGCACGGGGGTGGCAGCACCATGTTGTGGGGGTTCTTTGCTGCAGGAGGGACTGGTGCACTTCACAAAATAGATGGCTTCATGAGGAAGGAAAGTTATGTGGATATATTGAAGCAACATCTCAAGACGTCAGGAAGTTAAAGCTTGGTCGCAAATGGGTCTTCCAAATAGACAATGACCCCAAGCATACTTCCAAAGTTGTGGCAAAATGGCTTAAGGACAACAGTCAAGGTTTTGGAGTAGCCATCACAAAGCCCTGACCTCAATCCTACAGAAAATTTGTGGGCAGAACTGAAAAAGTGTGTGCAAGCAAGTAGTCTTACAAATCTGACTCAGTTACACCAGCTCTGTCAGGAGGAATGGGACAAAATTCTCCCAACTTATTGTGGAAGGCAACCGAAACGTTTGGCCCAAGTTAAACAATTTAAAGGCAATGCTAGCAAATACTAATTGAGTGTATGTAAACTTCTGACTCACTGGGAATGTGATGAAAGAAATTAAAATTGAAAATAAATCATTCTCTCTACTATTATTCTGACATGTCACATTCTTAAAATAAGGTGGTGAAACTAACTGACCATAAACAGGGAATTGTTACTCGGATTAAATGTCAGGAATTGTGAAAAACTGAGTTTAAATGTATTTGGCTAAGGTGTATTGTAAACTTCGGACTTCAACTGTATGTCTTACTGACTCATTGCTAACCAGTTGGTGCTGTAAACCCAATAATGATGGGTACCAGGTGTGAGTTCATTGTCCCGTCCATCCACTTGTCTCTTACAGAGTTAATCAATTATCATCAGCAAACTCTTCTCTTTTTGGAACGGCAGTCCTGCAAACCTTATTATTCCCTGACTCCTACCCATCAACAAAATGCCAGAGGACTGGACTCATATCCAGGGCTTGGGTGTTGGCTCAACAGACAGGCCATGCTAGAATAGACAGAAGTGGCGCTATTAACAAGACCACCGCAGTTATGCATCATACACATACACTATATGACCAAAAGTATGTGGACACCTGCTCGTGTCATTCCAAAATCATGGACATTAATATGGAGTTGGTCCCCCTTTGCTGCTATAGCAGCCTCCACTCTTCTGGGAATGCTTTCCACTAAATGTTGGGATATTGCTGCGGGGACTTGCGTCCATTCAGATACAAGAGCATTAGTGAGGTTTGGATGTTGGGCGGCCTGGCTCTCAACCTGTGTTTCAATTCAATCCAATGGTGTTCGACGGGGTTGAGGTCAGGGCTCTGTGCAGGCCAGTCAAGTTCTTCAAACCACTCTCCACAAACCATTTCTGTATGGACCTCGCTTTGTGCACGGAGGCATTGTCATGCTGAAACAGGAAAAGGCCTTCCCCAAACTGTTGCCACAAAGTTGGAAGCACAGAATCGTCTAGAAGGTAATTGTATGCTGTTGCGTTAAGATCTCCTCAGTAAGGCCATACTACTGCCAATTTTTGTCTATGGAGATTGCATGGCTCTGTGCTCAATTTTATACACCTGTCAGCAATGGGTGTGGCTGAAATAGCAGAATCCCCTCATTTGAAGGGGTGGCCACATACTTTTGTAATATAGTGTACGTTCATCCTTTCTAGCATGTCCAGAACAAAGTTGAAAAAAACTAATCTAGAAGATTATAAAAATGTTTACACATTTTTCAAACTCATTCGTTCATTTCAATTAGGCAATAAACATACGGCTCACTGGGAGACAAAAACGTATTAGTCCAGCCTCCAAGCGCTTATAGTCCAGGGCCAATGGGGAGGTTTGCCAATATTAAAGTTACAGGAGCCTCAACATCTGTGTGGGCCAGTCCTCTTCCCTTCCCACCACTTCCTGCCTTGGCACTGCCAGTTTAGTTCCACGGTCTCATCATGAACCATGACTCATCCAACCACTACTAGGCTCGAGTATCACTCTCTGGGAGATGTTGGAGGGCAGCTGAGGTGACTTCCAGTCATAGCCCCGACGCTGTAAGACTGTCAGGGAAAGGTTGCCAAATAGACTTGCGTTGGCAAAATGTGTGTCCTTGGGTTGGAATCATAGACAGAAGGATTATGTGGGTATCAGTCTAGGGCTCAATCATGCCTTTGGAAGAAGTTAAGAAAGTTTTCAAACAGTAGAGTATGCAGTGCATTCGGAAAGTATTCAGACCCCTTGACTTTTCCCACATTTTGTTACACTACAGCCTTATTCTAAAATGGATTAAATAAACATTTTTTTCCTCATCAATCTACACACAAGAAAATCAAATAAAATTATATTGGTCAAAATACACATGGTTAGCAGATGTTATTGCGAGTGTAGCGAAATGCTTGTGCTTCTAGTTCTGACAGTGCAGCAATATCTAACATGTAATCTAACAATTCCACAACTACCTAAAAAACATAAATCTAAGTAAAGGAATGGAATATATATATAATATGGATGAGCAATGACACAGCAGCACAGGCAAGATGCAATAGAATACAGTATATACATGAGTAATGTAAGATATGTAAACATTATTAAAGTGACATTATTAAAGTGACATTATTAAAGTGACAAATGATCCATTTATTAAAGTGGCCAATGATTTCATGTCTGTATATAGGCAGCAGCCTCTCTGTGTTAGTGGTGGCTGTTTAACAGTCAGATGGCCTTGAGATAGAAGCTGTTTTTCAGTCTCTCCGTCCCAGCATTGAACACCTGTACTGACCTCGCCTTTTGGATGGTAGTGGGGTGAACAGGCAGTGACTCGGGTGGTAGTTGTCCTTGATGATCTTTTTGGCCTTCCTGTGACATCGGGTGCTGTAGGTGTCATGGAGGGCATGCGTTTGCCACCGGTGATGCGTTGTGCAGACCGCACCACCCTCTGGAGAGTCTTGCGATTGTGGGCGGAGCAGTTGCCGTACCAGGCGGTGATGCAGCCCGACAGGATGCTCTCAATTGTTCATCTGTAAAGGTTTGTGTGGGTTTTAGGTGACAAGCCTCATTTCTTCAGCCTCCTGAGGTTGAAGAGGCACTGTTGCGCCTTCTTCACCACACTGTCTGTGTGGGTGGACCATTTCAGTTTGTCTGTGATGTGTATGCCGAGAAACTTAAAACTTTACACCTTCTCCACTACTGGCCCGTTGATGTGGATAGGGGTTGCTCCCTCTGCTGTTTCCTGAAGTCCACGATCATCTCCTTTGTTTTGTTGACGTTGTGTGAGAGGTTGTTTTGCTGACACCACACGCCGAGTGCCCTCACCTCCTCCCTGTACTCTGTCTCGTCATTGTTGGTAATCAAGCCTACCACTGTTGTGTCGTCTGCAAACTTGATGATTGAGTTGGAGGCGTGCATGGCCATGCAGTCATGGGTGAACAGGGAGTACAGAAGGGGGCTGAGCACTTACCCTTGTGGGGCCCCAGTGTTGAGGATCAGCGAAGTGAAGATGCTGTTTCCTACCTTCACCACCTGGGGGCGGCCCGTCAGGAAGTCTGGGACCCAATTACACAGGGCGGGGCTGAGACCCATGGCCTCTAGCTTAATGATGAGCTTGGAGGGTACTATGGTGTTGAATGCTGAGCTATGGTCAATGAACAGCATTCTTACATAGTTATTCCTCTTGTCCAAATGGGATAGGGCATTGTGCAGTGTTGTGACGATTGCATCGTCTGTGGACCTATTGGGGCGGTAAGCAAATTGAAGTGGGTCTAGGGTGACAGATAAGGTGGAGGTGATATGATCCTTGACTCGCCTCTCAAAGCACTTCATGATGACATAAGTGAGTGTTATGGGGCAATAGTCATTTAGTTCAGTTACCTTTGACTTCTTAGGTACAGGAACAATAGTGGCCACCTTGAAGCATGTGTGGACAGCAGACTAGGATAGGGAGAGATTGAATATGTTCGTAAACACACCAGCCAGCATGCTCTGAGGACGTGGCTAGGGATGGTGTCTGGGCCGGCAGCCTTGCGAGGGTTAACACGTTTAAATGTCTTACTCACATCGGCTATGGAGAAGGAGAGCCCAAAGCGAGCAAAGAAGGTGTTTAGTTTGTCTGGAAGCAAGACGTTGGTGTCCGCGGCTGGTTTTCTTTATGTAGTCCGTGATTGTCTGTAGATCCTGCCACATACGTCTCGTGTCTGAGCCGTTGAATTGCGACTCCACTTTGTCTCTACACTGGCATTTTGCTTGTTTGAATGCCTTGCGGAGGGAATAACTACATAGTTTGTATTCAGCCATAATTCCAGTCACCTTTCCATGGTTAAATGAGGTGGTTCGCGCTTTCAATTTTGCGTGAATAGTCGCAGTGGGTACTACATCTCTTATTGTCCTTCCATATAAACTCACTCACCGAACCAGCATATACGTCAATATTATTCTCTTGATGCGTGGATTCCGATTGGTCAGACCAGCATTGAATAGTTCTTAACATGGGTACATCCTGTTTGAGTTTCTGATTATAGGAAGGGAGGAGCAAAATGGAGTCGTGGTCAGATTGGCCAAAAGGAGGGCGGGGGATGGTCTTGTATGCATCATGGAAGTTAGAGTAGCAGTGATCCAGAGTATTGCCAGCGCGAGTGCTACAGTCAATATGCTGATAGAATTTAGGTAGCCGTGTTCTCAAATTTGTTTTGTTAAAATCCCCAGCGACAATAACTGCAGCCTCAGGATATATGGTTTCCAGTTTGCATAAAGTCCAGTGAAGTTCCTTGAGAACCGTTGTGGTATCGGCTTGAGGGGGAATTTACACTGCTGTGACAATAACCGAGGAGAATTCTCTTGGGAGATAATACAGTCGGCATTTGATTGAGAAATTCTAGGTCAGGTGAACAAATGGACTTGAGTTCCGGTATGTTGTTGCTATTACACCATGAGTAGTTAATCATAAAACATACAGCCCCGCCCTTCTTCTTCCTTGAGAGATGTTTATTCCTGTCTGCACGACATACATATAATCCAGGTGACTGTATATCCTGAGAGAGCCATGTTTCTTTGAAACAGGGTATGTTACAATCCCTGATGTCTCTCTAGAAAGCAACCCATGCCCTAATATCGTCGACCTTGTTATCTAGAGACTGGACATTCCCCATAATGACAAAGCGAAAACAGTTTTTCTATTTAGAATTTTGCAAATGTATTAAAATAAGTATTCATACTCTTTGCTATCAGACTCGAAATTGAGCTCACATGCATCCTGTTTCCATTGATCATCCTTTAGATATTTCTACAACTTGATTGGAGTCCACCAATCAACTCCAGTAAATTCAATTGATTGGACATGATTTGGAAAGGCACACACCTGTCTATATACTGTAAGGTCGCATAGTTGACAGGGCATGTCAGAACAAAAACCAAGCCATGAGGTCGAAGGAATTGTCCGTAGAGCTCTGAGACAGGATTATGTCGAGGCACAGATCAGGGGAATGGTACCAAAACATTTCTGCAGCATTGAAGGTCCCTAAGAACGCAGTGGCCTCCATCATTCGTAAATGGAAGACGTTTGGAACCACCAAGACTTTTTCTAGAGCTGGCAACCCGGCCAAACTGAGCAATCAGGGGAGAAGGGCCTTGGTCAGGGAGGAAGAACTTGATTTAGACTCAGAGCTTCAGAGTTCCTCTGTGGAGGTGGGAGAACCTTCCACAAGCAAAACCATTTCTGCAGCACTCTACCAATCAGACCTTTATGGTAGAATGGCCAAACGGAAGCCACTTCTCTGTAAAAGGCACATGACAGCCTGCTTGGAGTTTGCCAAAAGGCACCTAAAGGACATGAGAATCAAGATTCTCTGGTTTGATAAAACCAAGATTGAATTGTTTGGCCTGAATGCCAAGAGTCACATCTGGAAGAAACCTGGTACCATCGCTACGGTGAAGCATGGTGGTGCCAGCATCATGCTGTAGGAATGTTTTTCAGCAGAAGAGACTTGGAGACAAGTCAGGCTTGAGGGAAAGATGAACGGAGCAATGTACAGAGAGATCCTTGATGAAAACCTGTTCCAGAGCACTCATGACCTCAGACTGGGGGTGAATGTTCACCTTCCAACAGGACAACGACCCTGAACACACAGCCAAGACAATGCAGGAGTGGCTTCGGGACAAGTTTCTGAATGTCCTTTGAGTGACACAGCCAGAGCCCGGATCAAACATCTCTGGAGAGACCTGGAAAAAGCTGTGCAGCAACGCTCACCATCCAACCTGACAGAGCTTGAGAGGATCTGCAGAGAAGAATGGGAGAAACTCCCCAAATACAGGTGTGCCAAGCTTGTAGCGTCATACCCAAGAAGACTCAAGACTGTAATTGCTGCCAAAGGTGCTTCAACAAAGTAATGAGTAAAGGGTCTGAATACTTATGTAAATGTGATGTTTCATTTTTTTTTATTTTTTTTTTATAAATGTGCATATAAACATTTCTAGAAACCTGTTTTTGCATTGTCATTAAGGGGTATTGTGTGTAGATTGAGGGGAAAAACAATGTAATCCATTTTAGAATAAGGCTGTAATGTAACAAACTGTGGAAAAAGTCAAGGCATCTGAATTGTTTCTGAATGCACTGTAGAAGGAGCCAAATTTCACCATAGAATAAAATCCATAGAATCATTTATCATTACCATTTGCTATTTTCCAATGATTGCTGTCTGTTTTATTTGTCTTGCTGAGTTGTCTGGTCAAATCTGAAGGCTGCACCCTCCTCTCTTCAATCAGCATCACTTAGAGGTGTGGTTATCTCCTCACAAGCACAATCATCAATGGCAGAAATTGCCCTACCATTACCTGGTTGTAAAAATTAAAATCAAATCAAATGTTATTGGTCACATACACATGGTTACAGATGTCAATGCGAGTGTAACAAAATGCTTATGCTTCTAGTTCTGACCATGCAGTAATATCTAACAAGTAATCTAACAATTTGACAACAACTACCTTATACGCACAAGTGTAAAGGAATGAATAAGAATATGTACATATAAATATATGGATGAGCGATGGCCGAACGGCATAGGCAAGATGCAGTAGATGGTATAGAGTACAGTATATACATACGAGATGAGTAATGTAGGGTATGTAAACATTATATAAAGTGGCATTGTTTTAAAGTGACTAGTGATACATTTATTATATCCAGTTTTTAATTATTAATTTGGGAGAGATTTCACCTTTATTTTAAGACAAGGATGCCACCCAGTGTACTCACTATCACACCCTATCTTTGATAAACACAGATAAACTGTTTTCCAAAATGTTGTTATCCTGTCTTGAAACTTATTTACCCGAATTGGTAACACTGACCAAAGCAGTTAAAAAAACGTTGTTGGACTTTGTTAACTATTACATATATTAAATGCTTCATCAGAAACAATAGCTCCTTGGGTTGTTTTATCTCTCAATGCAGAAAACACTTTTGATAGACTAGAATGGTCATATATCTGGTCTGTCTTGGAACATATAGGAATTGGCTCCAATTCAATTAATATGATTAAAATAATATATGCCAGTCTCTTAGCCATAGTTATACCAAGCAATATCGGTTCTGCTCAGTTCAGAATCACTAGAAGCAGTAGACAAGGCGATCCGATTTCTGCTTTGCTATTTTTATTATCAATGGAACCCCTGGCCCAAGCAATTTGTTAATCGAAGGAAACAACACCAATTTCCCTAAAATATACTGATCACTTCATCTCATTATACACAGACAAAATGTTACTATATCTAAACAATGTAGCTCAATGCTTCCCATGTCTCCTCTTTCTGGCTATTGGGATGAAATAGTGCAGTTTCAAAATTCATATGGCCATAAAAGTTGGTCTAATTTACACAAAACTCTACTAAAGTGAGACTTCGTCCTTGTGCTTTTTGGCCTTTCTACATTGTTTTGTTCACAGCTAGGTTGCTTTGCAATGTTTGAGTTTGCTTCCACTGCTATCAAAAATATACATCATCAGCCTCTGTTAGTGAAAGTCTCACAGGCACACATGAAGAATTGAGTGGCCCTGTTACCAAGGTAACATTAAAGGGGGAGCAGAACATTTTTGTCTCTGATATTTTGGTTAAAAGACAGGTCACAGAATATTAAATTGAAAAGAGCAATATACAACATTTATTTTGACTAGTTATGCATTTATTGTTTTAGAAACATTACTAAGCATGCCCATCCATTTGTCTGTAATTATGGCAAAAAAATTGGGGGTTGGTATAAAATCTGACTGAATGATAGATTTGTAAAAACTCTACGTGCCACAGTGGCTGGTATACAAAAAAGTTAGTGTTGGTGTCACGACTTCCACCGAAGGTGGTTCCTCTCCTTGTTCGGGCAGTCGCCGGCCTACTAGCCATCAACGATCCTTTTTCTTTTTCCGTTAGTTCTGTCTTGGGTTCTTTCACACCCGGTTTCATTTGCTTTAATTTATGTGTGTATAATTACCCCTGTTGCCTGCTTAGGTTTGTGCGGGATTATTCGTGTTATGTTGCTTGTTGAGGTTGTGCCTGTTTATTTTCATGTATTATACCGAGTGTGTATAATAGTGCTAGGAGCGTTGTTTTTTTCTCCTTCCGTGAGTAACAGGTTTCTCTTTTGTCAAGAGCGTTTATTTAGGTATTGTACCTGACCTATATGTTTTTGTGGACTTGGCTATTAAAAAACACTACTCGGACATCTCTGCTCTCCTGCGCTTGACTCCTTCACTTCATCTAGACACAATATTGTAACAGTTAGGCCTTGAATTTAGGTCAGCATGCTGGCCTATGGAGTCCCTTGGGAAATCCAACTACCGAACTATCCAAACTATCTAAATAAATTATCTTGGCTCCCAAAATGACTGATGTAAACAACATTTGGAAAGCTCATATTCTGAGCTAGCCATTAAAAAAGTATGGTCCACGGATCTAAGTGAATCTGAATAACCCTTTAACTGGAACAGAATATGGACCAATATGATGTAATCCGAACCATCAACTTTTACATTTTAAGTTCGTTCACAGTTTTACGATGAAATTGGCCCCAAGTCCCAACTGTTCACTGTGTTCCCTAAATCATCATTCATATGATGTGGGAGTACCCTGCAGTTAAATGCTTATTGGACAAAGTTAAGAAATTAATTTGCATGAATGTAAATATTCTGTCACAACCTTATCTGTTTCACCTGTCTTTGTGCTTGTCACCACCTCTCTCCAGGTGTCGCCTGTCTTCCCCATTATCCCCTGTGTATTTATACCTGTGTTCTCTGTTTGTCTGTTGCCAGTTCATTTTGTTTCGTGAAACCTACCAGCGTTTGTTTCCCTGATCCTGTCTGTTCTTACACCTGTTTTTTAGTCCTTCCCGGTTTTGACAGTTTTGCCTGCCCTGACCCTGAGCCTGCCTGCCGATCTATACCTTGCCCCACCTCACTGGATTATTGACCCCTGCCTGCCCTGACCCTGAGACTGCCTGCTGTTCTAGAACTTTTGCATCCTCTCTGGATTATTAACATCAGCCAGCCTTTGCCCTGTCGTTTGCCTGCCCCTGTAGGAGAAATAAACTTTTGTTTCTTTGACACTGTCTGCATCTGAGTCATACCTGAAATCTGATAGTATGAACTAGCCATGACTGACCCAGCAGACTCTGACCAGCTCCGCAACGCCCTCTCCTCCCAGGGAGCCATCATTGGAAGGCACGAGGAGTTGCTTAGTGGTCTCATGGAAGGGTTCCAGACCTTGGCCGAATGCCATGACCGAGCGCTTAACACATTGATGGAGCAATTCCGTCTGTCTGTCTGTTAGGCAGCCTACCACAATGGTGATCTCCCAGCCTACCCCAGTGTCCCGAGAACTCCACTTACCTTCTCCGAAGCGCTACGCTGGAGATTTTGGAACCTGCTGGACTTTTCTCTCCCAGTGCTCCCTCATTTTCGAGCTGCAGTCTTCTTCGTTTCCCTGAGCCCATTCGAGGATAGCGTACATCATAACGCTGATGTCTGGGAGGGCACTCGCCTGGGCCATGGCGGTGTGGGAGAAACAATCGGCCGTCTGCCTGAGTCTGGAGGAGTTCAGGGAGGAGGTTTGGAAGGTGTTTGTTTCCCCGTTGTCCGGGAGAGAGGCTGCTCGCAAGCTGCTCCAGCTATGTCAAGACTCCCGTAGTGTGGCAGACTACGCAATGGATTTCCGCACGTTGGCAACTGAGAGTGCTTGGAACCCGGAAGCTCTGTTTGACATGTTCCTACACGGAGTATCGGAGGAAGTAAAGGACTAGCTTGCAGCCCGGGAACTACAGACGAATCTCGACTCGCTCATCACCTTGACCATTCGGATCAATGGGCGACTACGGGAATGAAGGAAGGAGAGGAGAATCGATTCTACCTCGCCTCGGAGATATCCCGGATGTCCACAACAGCTCCGTTGCCGAGAGAACCCGAGGCTACCCAAGTTTCCACGAGAGCCTCCGAAGACTGACGATTCATCGCTTCCCAAGCCCATGCAACGAGGCAGAGCTTGGCTGTCTCCAGCTGAATGGCTATACAGGCTTCACACTAAGAGCTGCCTGTATTGCGGGACTACATTTAGTCTCCACCTTTCCACTAAAAGACCAGGCTCAACGGTAGAAGCGAGTACTCTGGTGAGAGAGACATTTTCCTCTCCCCTTACTCGCATCCCATTTCATGCCATGTTGCTTTGGGGGAACCAGTCAAAATCTCTCCGGGTACTCATCGATTCTGGGGCCGATGAGAGCTTTATGGATGCTACCCTGGCTTCCGAGCTGGATATCCCCACTCAGCCCCTATCCATTCCCATGAACGTTAGAGTACTGGACGGGCGCTCTATAGGCTGGGTCACCCACAATACCACCCCTATCAACCTACTCACGTTCCCGGGGTATTGGAATTCTCCTGGCTCCAGCGGCCCAATCCCCTCATTGGCTGTTCTGCTGGTGCCATCATGGGCTGGAGCCCGTTCTGCCACACCCATTGCCTGACGTCAGTGCAGCCTGCCCCGGGACGTCTTCCTGGGGGCTGAGAAGTTGCCCCGGAGTACCAGGACCTTCGCGAGGTGTGACGGAGAAGTCCGTCACTGGCAGTGGGAAGCGTTTGGTACACTAACACACACACATTTATCGCGCCTCCCTGCTCCGTTATCAACCACGTCAACAATGTGGGTCGACACACAAGTTAACTTCTCTATGTTAGTACAAACAATTAACTTTATTCTTACCTCCCGTCAGTAACAGTTTATGGTATATAGAATATACAGACAAGCACTCATGTTTAATTTAAGCAACGTTTATTGTACTTATCAATGTTATGGATGAGCGCGTTGTTTGTTTGGTTCTGTTCCTCTCTCTGTAGCTTCCGGGTATGCTGGGATAAGGACCAGAGCTACGATAATCAGGCTGGCTTTGTAGTGCCTGTCCCAAATGGCTCATTCATGTGAATGGGCAAATTGGAAGGCTCTATGTCAGTAGGGATAGGATTATGTAAATCTGTTATATTGGTATATTGTATCACGAGAAACGTTTTGCAATGTATACAATTCATTATGTTTAGCTGAGTGGAAAATGTAGGCTTTGAATGTGGGCTTAATTAATTAGTGCTGGGTATGTTCTAATGGCAGGGTTCTAATGGCAGTGTTCTCCAAGCTGGACCTACAGAATGCCTACCACCCGGTGCGGATACGGGAAGGGGACAAGTGGAAGAATGCCTTCTACACAGCCAGTGGTCACTACGAGTATCTGGTCATGTCATTTGTCCTTACCAACTCCCCTGCTGTGTTCCAGGCTCTGGTTAATGATGTTCGTCTTCGTCTACCTCGATGACATGCTCGTCTTTTCCCACTACACCCAAGAACATGTCCTCCACGTCCGACAGTTCTCCAACTTCTCCTGGAGAACCAGCTTTTTGTAAAAGAAGAGAAGTGTGAATTCCATCGCTCCACCATCCCCTTTCTGAGTTACATCATCGCTGCAGGGAGTGTACAGATCCCGGGAAGATGAGAGCAGTGGTGGATTGGCCCCAGCCTACATCCAGAGTACAGCTGCAACGTTTACTGGGATTTGCCAACTTTTATCGCCGCTTTATCCAGGGCTGCAGCACCTTGGCTTCTCCCCCTGTCTGCACTCACCTCTCCCAAGGTTCCGTTCATGTGGCCCCCAGCTGCTGACCGGACGTTCTGGGATCTCAAACGCTGCTTCACCAAAGCTCTCATCTTGGTTCATCCTGACCTGTCCCGCAAGTTTGTGGTTGGAGGCCGATGCTTCTGATGTTAGTGTGGGGGCTGTCCTGTTCCAGCGTTCTGCCCTGGACCTCAAGTTACATCCCTGCCCCTTCTTTTCCCACCGCCTCAACACCACGGAGAGGAACTACGATGTGGGGAATCGTGAGCTTCTCGAGGTGAATATGGAGGAGTGGAGGCACTGTCTGAAGGGAGCGGAACATCCTTTCATTGTGTGGCCCGACCCCAAGAACCTGGAATATCTTCACACTGCCAAGCGCCTCAATTCCAGGCAAGCTAGGTGGGCCCCACTGGTTCACCCAGTTCAACTTCTCCCTCTCATACCGGCCGGGATTCAAGAATGTTAAGCCGGATGCACGGTCACGCCGCCATAGCCCCACGGCTACTACCCTGGAACCTGAGATCATCCTTCCCACCTCGTGCCTGGCAACAGCACTCAGCTGGGGAATAGGGAAGCATGTTCGTGAGGTCAGCGCTCCCACCTGAACCCCAGGGGGGTGATGTTCGTTTCTGATGTGGCCCACTCCTCGGTCCTGGAGTAGGCGCACTCCTCTAGTCTTGCCTGCCACCCGGGCTCCCGTCGTATTGATCCTGATGTCCCTGCTTGGGGATGCTTGCAATCATTAAGGACTGGAGAGTTTTTCAGGATAAAACATTTTGAATTCAGCTACAGTGGTTATTCCTTTAAAGTTGTGGCGTACTGCAGCACAGCTTGGGGCGTGCTGCAGAATTCTATGGCACGATATTTAAGTGTCAGCCATTGTTGCCAGAATGAACTAATTTACCACAAATGGTCATGGCATACATGTACGCTCAAAACATTTAAAGGATGAACCACTGTAAGCACAGGTAAAATCCTAGATGAATTCACCCTTGAGCAGGACAATAACTTAAAACACAAGGCCAAATCTACATTGCAGTTGCTTACCAAGAAGACAGTGAATGTTCCTGACTGGCCGAGATACAGTTTTGACTTAAATCTGCTTGAAAATCCATGGAAAGACTTGAAAATGGTTGATTAGCAATGATCATCAACCAATTTCACAGAGCTTGAAGAATTTTTAAAAGAATAATGGGCAAATCAAATCCAATTTTATTGGACATGCAGATTGTATTGCAGGTGTAGTGAAATGATTGTGTTTCTAGCTCCAACAGTGCAGTAATATCAATGTTGGAGTCCAGAGTATAAATATATACACTGAATGAAAAATATAAACGCAACATGTAAAGTGCTGGTTCCATGTTTTATGAGCTGAAATAAAAAATCCCATACATTTTCCATACGCACAAAAAGCTTATTTGTCTCAAATTCTGTGCACAAATTTGTTTACATTCCTGTTAGTGAGCATTTCTCCTTTGCCAAGAGAATACGTCCGCCTGACAGGTGTGGCATATCAGCAAGATGATTAAACAGCATAATCATTACACATGTGCACCTGGTGCCGGGGACAATACAAGGCCACTTTTGTCACACAATGCCACAATGCCAAGTTTTGAGGGGGTGTGCAATTGACATGCTGACTGCAGTAATGTCCACCAGAGCTGTTGCCAGAGAATTGAATGTTCGTGTCTCTACCATAAGTTGCCTCCATGTTGTTTTAGAGAATTTGGAAGTACGTCTAACCGGCCTCACAACCGCAGACCATGTGTAAGTAACCACACCAGCCCAGGACTTCCACATCCGGCTTCTTTACCTGTGGGATAGTCTGGGGGCCCTTTCGTGAGGGAAAGAGTGTGCAAAGCTGTCATCAAGGCGAAGGGTTGCGACTTTAAAAAATCTCAAATATAAAACATATTTTGATTTGTTTAACACTTTTTTGGTTACTACATGATTCCATGTGTTATTTCATAGATTTGATGTCTTCACTATTATTCTACAATGTAGAAAGTAGTAAAAATCAAGAAAAACTCTGGCATGAGTAGGTGTGTCCAAACTTATGACTGGTAATGTAAATATACAGACCCTTTACTCGGTACTTTGTTGAAGCACCTTTGGCAGCAATTACAGCCTCGAGTCTTCTTGGGTATGACGTTACAGGCTTGGCACACCTGTATTTGGGTAGTTTCTCCCATTCTTCTCTGCAGATCCTATCAAGCTCTGTCAGGTTGGATGGGGAGCATCTCTGCACAGCTATTTTCAGGGTTCAAGTCTGGGCTCTGGCTGGGACACTCAAGGACATTCAGAGACTTGTCCCTAAGCCATTCCTGCATTATCTTGGCTGTGTGCTTAGGGTCGTTGTCCTGTTGGAAGGTGAACCTTCGCCCCAGTCTGAGGTCATCAAGAATCTCTCTGTACTTTGCTCCATTCATCTTTCCCTTGATCCTGACTAGTCTCCCAGTCCCTGTTGCTGAAAAACATATCCACAACATGATGCTGCCACCACCATGCTTCACCGTAGGGATTGTGGCAGGTTTCCTCCAGACTTGACACTTGGCATTCAGATTTTTTTGGTACCCTTTCCCAGATCTGTGCCTCGACACAATACTTACAATCCTGTCTCGGAGCGCTACGGAAAATTCCTTAGACCTTACGGCTTGGTTTTTGCTCTGACATGCACTGTCAACTGTGGAACCTTATATAGACAGGTGGGTGCATTCCAAATCATGTCCGATCAATTGAATTTACCACAGGGGGACTCCAAGCAAGTTGTGGAAACATCTCAAGAATGATCAACGGTAACAGGATGCACTTGAGCTCAATGTCGAGACTCACAGGGTCTGAATACTTATGTAAAGAAGGTGTTTCTGTGTTTTTATTTTTAATACATTTGCAAAAAAATATAAAAACCTGTTTTCACTTTGTCATTATGAGGTATTGTGTGTAGATTGATGAGGGAAAAAAATATTTAATCCATTTTAGTACAAGACTGTAACGTACCAAAATGTGGAAAAAGTTAAGGGGTCTGAATACTTTCCAAATGCACTGTATATTATTTTTAATGGTTTGCATAAACAGTATGGGCAGAAAATGAATAGAAAAAAGCATGTACAGCAGGAGTTATATTGGATGACCACCAGCTTTTCACAGGTAATCAGACACCTGGATCTGTCTGGTTTATGAGTTTAGGCTGTAAAATGACAATGCTGTAATGACAGTGCTTTCCATTAAGATTTACCGCCGTGCCTGTGACTTGTCAAAAGTAGAATTCAAACAATGTCGCCCAGAGGTGCTCAACTACAGAGCACAGCTGTATGTCATGTTGGAGGTTCCCTAATCATATTTCTGATGGACTAAGGCATCAGAGGGCAGTTAGGGGACTGTGAAACTGACACGAAACACTGTATGTGTGTGGTCGGGACTCTAAGCCAACGTTTTGACAAAAGAGTGAGAGACAGAGAGTGGTTCACTCGCCTAATATTCAGATTCCATTGTTCACTTTTCTTTGTCTGGCACTCTCTTTCTGTGTGTGTGTTCTCTATGTGTGTGTGTGTGTTCTCTATGTGTGTGTGTGTTCTCTATGTGTTTGTGTGTTCTCTATGTGTGTGTGTATGTTCTCTATGTGTGTGTGTGACAGACATTTGATCCCTCTATAGTTTTGCAAACATAATCCCAGCAGCGAGGCACAGAGGCAGTTTTACAAGGTCGTCAAGGTCATGTTTCTGACCATAACAAAATGTTGTTCAACTTTGGCCCTAATATCCTCAATGAGACATGTATTCACTCAGGGCTTTATTTACCCACCTGAACGTTAACAGTCCCTTGACTTACTGTACGTCTTGTGTATGTGGCAAAGTGATAACCTCCATGTATTAGATTTAGAGCAGGCTCCAACACTGTCTTAATCCTAGATTCAACACTGGTTCAGTTTCAATGGTTTGTAAGCTACTAGACGATATTATCTTGTACTCTTAGAAGCACATAACCCTTATTTGATTTCTGATATGTCATCTACTGTATCTACAAGTGCAGAAACGTTACACCACATGATCTAATGTACCCCTGCTCGACTAGACAGTGTACAGTGGTGAAGACAATAGGAGTGAGTGAGTAAGTAGGCTACAAATGAGCGGAAAGCCTAATGGATCTCACTGACTCACTACTCTCAGCCTGTGTGCGTGTGTGCACGTGTATGCACCTGTGTACATGCATGTCTTATTCACATCTGTGTGTGTGATGGATACCCCAGCCTCTCGTTTGTAGCCGGCGCCAGGAAAGGACAGACGGTGATGACAAAGCAGTGCATTCCCCTGTCCTCCTTGAAGCCCACAGTCTGAGAATGACATCACCTCACTAGCCTTGGGCTGAATTCTAAATCATCATCCCTATTCAACAATGCCAACAGTTTCCATCCAGACTAAACAGGATAATGGATGCCTTATTTTGTCTAGCAGAAGTCTACTCTGACCTCGTTAATGGGGGTAGGCTATACAGTATGTGATGCACTTAGTCTCAGCTTCAGACTTTGTTGAATACGTATGCATGGAACTCCCCAATCAGTCATTTGAAGGTGATTAATGCAAGGCCATTTTAAATGGGGGTCGTCACGGCAGAGCAGTTACTGTAGTGACTGATAAGGTCGACATTCGTCTGCACTCCAGTTTTAAGAACACTTGATACCCAACAAACCAATGAAATTGCCTTCAGGAAGTTGGGAGGCACTTGGATATAGGCCACATGTACTATATCTCACATTCATCTTTGGAACGTGGTTGTTAAAGTTGTAAAATGTTGTGTTAAACATACAGCATATCATGCGACTTTCAAAAATGTTCTAGCTAAGGTTCGTTCAAGGTTACAGCGATGATACCTCTCCTTAACTTATGGCATACAACATATAGCATTGTCTATGAGATTCATTTGCATTTACATCTAATGTGGACAGCATCTATTTACCCCAACAGTGAATCTATAGCCTCAGATAATACCTCTAAATGCTCTCGTTTAGAAGGAGCAGCTTTGTGGTTAAATGCCGCATTCCCATATGGTAAATATCAGAGGCGGACATTCAAAACCTCTGTATGCCTTTGAACCCTTGATTGCTCCCACCAGCGTCTTGGACTATTTAATTGCAAGCCACAATGTTAGACATTCATCATGCCCATGGCCTATGCTCTAGCAGTTCCGAAAAACTCTTTACATTATGTGTTGGGTTGTGACCCACCCGTCATGCACACAGTAGCAGCAGTAGGTGGTGTACTGTAGGCTACATGTGTCTTTACTTCTTCCCTAACAAGAGACGTGTCAACCTGTTAGTGGTCTCAGCGCTTGGTTTGGCAGTTAGGATAACATGCTAATGCTGATGTCATGTTTTTCCTGGATTCTGGAGCTTTGGACTTACTTTGACCAGGCAGGAGGTTGTTTCGGCTCTCTTCCCAGACATTTCCTGGGTGTTTGGTAGATTGTGACTGGTGAGGGCTTGTGACAATTGTTTGCAAAGAGCATTTAATGAAAATAAAATGTGATTTGTCAAAGTGACACACAGCCTCTCTAGGTTACGAGGAATGTTGGTGAGCAAAACCTTTCAGATAAATAGGTGATGCAGCTGATACAGCTGTTCAATCAAAACCCTCCATGTCAATGTCTTACGCCACATCTTTGATGACTGCTGCTCATACGCATGTTTATTCTGAAAACGTACAGTTTTTATTTGTGAGGTGAATCAAGAAGAGTAGGAGTTCTATTTTCCGTGTGTGTTACTACACGATGGCATGATGTGGGTGCTGCTAGTGGTATTAATAGAAGTAGGTTTTTACTGTGCCCAGATCCATTCTCGGAATTCACTTTTGACATTTGAAAAATAACTACTGTGTAAATACTACAGGTTCAATTGAATTGAGCCCTATCATTATCTTTACCTAAGAAAAAGCACCAGAGGGAATTTTCCAACGAAACTCTGGTGTAGACAGGAAAAGCCACGTGAACGTTTAACCATTTATTTGAAAATATTACAATACATGCAATATGTTAGTCTTGACATTAGACTCCAACGGGGTAGCAAACTGCCAGAGCATGCATAATGTTAAGATAGTAATAATTACAGGCAGAGTGCAAGGTTTGCTAGGGGAGACTGGGATAAGTTGAGCTATTTGTTTTTTTACATTCAGACATTCACTCTGTCAAGGGAAATATAATATTATTCCTAACAAATCTTTTGTATCTCTGGAAATAATCAGAATTCATGTAAACATGACAGTTTTGAATACAAAGCTTGTCCCCCCAAAAAGTGGTCTCCAGGCACAACTAAACCTGGGTTTGGGGTAAGTTGAGCCGTGATACAGGGTAAGTTAAGCCGTCTACAAATGTCTTTACTGAGTGAAATATTACCACTACCTTTTTAAAACCATGTCTATATTTATTTCCCAAATATAATTCAACACGGTCACAATCGCTTTTTTGATATTTTAACCATTTTAAGCATCTTTTAACCTTTTACTGTAGTGGGCTAAATCAGGGTAACAGAGTGTTTGTTGATTGTCTTAAACAATTGTACTTTGAAACAAAGTATACACCGCACACACGTCAGATACAGAGTTGAAATGTATTCATTCTGCTACGGCCCGGCAAGCGGTACCGGAGCGCCAAGTCTAGGTCCAAGAGGTTCCTAAATAGCCTCTACTACCCCTTGTTGTCACGTTCTGACCTTAGTTCCTTTGTTTTGTCTTTTGTTTTAGTATGGTCAGGGCGTGAGTTGGGTGGGTTGTCTATGTTAGTTTGTCTATGATTTTCTATTTCTGTGTTTGGCCTGGTATGGTTCTCAATCAGAGGGCAGCTGTCAATCGTTGTCCCTGATTGAGAACCATAGTTAGGTAGCCTGTTTTCCATTGTGTTTTTGTGGGTGGTTATTTTCTGTTTAGTGTTGTGTTGCACCTTACAGGACTGTTCGTTGGTTGTTTATTGTTTTGTTTTCAGTGTTCATTAAAATATTTAAAATATGAACACCACGCTGCACCTTGGTCCTCCTCTCCTTCCCCAGACGACAAGCGTTACACTTGTTTATAGCCCTGCCATTGTTATTTACTGCTGCTCTTTAATCTTTTGTTATTTTTCTCTTTTACTTTTTTGGGGGTATTTTCTTAAAACTGCATTGTTGGTTAAAGTGCCTGTAAGTAAGCATTTCACTGTATGGGCAATACCTGTTGAATTCGGCGCACGTGATTTTGAGTTTGCATCCCAATATTACACTTTATATACGTCACAGAAGAAATATAACAAAACCGTTTGACATGGAAATAACAGATTTTCAGCCTAAAAAATTCTGTTTATTAATTATGAAATGATGACAAATATGAATAACATTCCACCCATGAGGCCACTAGAGGGCGATTTGATCATTTCACTGCAGGAGCTACCACAGGTTTACTACCTAACAAACACTTTGTACTTTTTTAAACACATTTAACAGGCCCTGTTGTTTCATCCCAATCCTTTCCTGACGCCCCATCCAGCCCATGGTTGTTACCTTGAAACAGAGATGGTAGTTGCTATGCAATAAGGCTGAATAAGTGCTGTAAAATGCAAGATGACCTATTTTTCTTTAGTTAAACTGTTATACCCCTTTAAATATCCTAACCAGTCCCTGGTTGCTACCTGGAAACATACAGTAGTTTCTATATCCCTTCCCATAACATAACAGTGACATATGTTCTTGTAAACTGACACTAAATTGCAATGACATGACAAACAAAGCCCAGTCCACAAACAGGTGAAATTGCCCATATGACAAGTGACATCCCCCCCCAATAAACACTAAATTAATACATTCACAAATGTACAAAGAGTTCAAACCAAAAATGCAGAAAGAGTTAAAGTGGCAATCAGCAGTTCAAATCAAATAAAATTGACCATGAAAAGTCTTACAATAAATAGAGGAAATATATACATGTAGGTAGTGGTAAATGTGACTAGGCAATCGGGATAGATAATTAACAGAGTAGCAGCAGCAAATGTGAACAGTGTGAAAGTGTGTCTGTGTGTGAGTTTTTTTTGTGTGGTGTCAATATGCACATGTGTGTGTGTGTGTGTGTGTGTGTGTGTTTTGTGTGTGTGAGCATATATACTGTATTGTGTGTGTGTGTGTGTGTGTGTTTTGTGGGTGTGAGCACATATACTGTATTGTGTGTGTGTGTGTGTGTGTGTTGGAGTGTCAGTGTAGTATGTGTGAGTGTGTGGGTAGTGCAAGAGACTCACTGCATTAAAAAAACAGGGTCAATGCAAATTGTCTGGGTAGCCATTTGATTAACGGTTCGGCAGTCTTATTTATGGCTTACAGGTAGAAGCTGTTTGGGAGCCTTTTGTTCTCAGAATTTGTCCTCCGGTACCGCTTGCCGTGCGATGACTTGGGTGGGTGGAGTTTGAAAAAATGACTTGGGTGGCTGGAGTTGAAAAAATGACTTGGGTGGCTGGAGTTTGAAAAAATGACTTGGGTGGCTGGAGTTGAAAAAATGATTTGGGTGGCTTGAGTTGAAAAAATGACTTGGGTGGCTGGAGTTGAAAAAATGACTTGGGTTGGAGTTTGGACTGGAGTTGAAAAAATGACTTGGGTGGCTGGAGTTGGAGTGGCTGAGTTTGAAAAAATGACTTGGGTGGCTGGAGTTTGAAAAAATGACTTGGGTGGCTGGAGTTGAAAAAATGACTTGGGTGGCTGGAGTTGAAAAAATGACTTGGGTGGCTGGAGTTGAAAAAATGACTTGGGTGGCTGGAGTTTGACTTGGTGGCTGGAGTTGAAAAAATGACTTGGGTGGCTGGAGTTGAAAAAATGACTTGGGTGGCTGGAGTTGAAAAAATGACTTGAGTGGCTGGAGGTGAAAAAATGACTTGGGTGGCTGGAGTTGAAAAAATGACTTGGGTGGCTGGAGTTGAAAAAATGACTTGGGTGGCTGGAGTTGAAAAAATGACTTGGGTGGCTGGAGTTGAAAAAAATAACAAAGCGTTTTCCCCACCCGTTTCGTCAAAAAGCTGAGGGAGGGGCTGGAGAATGTAACCACACTCAAATTCATAGAGAGGGCTATGGATGCAAGGACTGACCATACATTATATCAACATTATAATTTAAACCATGTTTTGAGGCAATATAGTATTTGTTTACATTTATTTTGTTTACAAACAGTGGAGTAAAAAAAGCTTATATTTGGGTACAAAAGTTGAACAAAAGTTGAACTATGCTCATGTGGCATTTACAAGTTATATTCTAAAGGATTCATATGGGTATATATAATTCATTTATAAGCCTAAAACATGGTTGTAGCAACTGCAGAGTGCCCCTTTAAGCAAGCTACTTTTTTGTGTAGGCCATTTACATTAACACCCTATAACCTAGATAAATGTGAGGATGTAATTGGGACCTCAAATTATTTCAGAATCAAACACTGTCAATTAGGCTAACTATGTTAGCTAAACTTTTTCAATTTCATTTGGGGCTGTAACTTGTTTAAAAAATGCAAAATACATCTCCAGCTTGAGCTTCCCCTTTCTCTAGCAACATCAGCACCACCCACCTTGTCAGAAAATTCAGGAAAGACCCTGGAAAAAAGTGTGGCTCACTAACGTTAGCTAGCTAGCAGGGTTAGCTGCAGACAGTATACAGACACCGACCTCAGTCATTTTTTCTAATTAGCAAATTACATATACAATACATTTAAAACACCTTTATAATATTGAGTTGCACCACCTTTGTCCATCAGAACAACCTCAATTCTTCAGGGCATGGGCTCTACAAGGTGTCGAAAGCATTTCACAGGGATGCTGCAGTATGCCTATAGCATAATAGGCGTACGACTATGTGGTACAGCTATTTGTAGGCTATTGTAAATATAAATACACATGCAGTGCCATCGGGAAAGTATTCAGACTTTTCCACATTTTGTTACCATACAGCCTTGTTCTAAAATGATTTTCCCCTCATCAACCTACACACAATACCCCATAATGACAGTTTTTTTTGCTAATATGATAAACTGAAATGTTAAATTTACATAATATTCAGACCCTTTAATCAATACTTTGTTGAAGCACCTTTAGCAGCGATTACAGCATCAAGTCTTCTTGGGTATGACGCTACAAACTTGGCACACCTGTATTTATGGAGTTTCTCCCATTCTTCTCTGCAGATCCTCTCAAGCTCTGTCAGGTTGGATGGGGAGCGTTGCTGAACAGCTTTTTTTTTTAGATCTCTCCAGAGATGTTCGATTGGGTTCAAGTCCGGGCTCTGGCTGGGCCACTCAAGGACATTCAGAGACTTGTCCCGAAGCCACTCCTGCGTTGTCTTGGTTGTGTGCTCAGGATCGTTGTCCTGTTGGAAGGTGAACCTTTGTCCAGTCTGAGGACCTGAGCACTCTGGAGCAGGTTTTCATCAAGGATCTCTCTGTACTTTGCTCTGTTCATCTTTGCCTCAAGCCTAACTAGTCTCTCAGTTCCTACCGCTGAAAAACATCCCCACAGCATGATGGTGCCATGATGGTGCCTCTCCCTAGAGCTGGGCGGCCAGCTCTAGGGAGAGTCTTGGTGGTTCCAAACTTATTCCATTTAAGAATGATGGAGGCCACTGTGTTCTCGGGGATATTCAATGCTGCAGAAATGTTTTGGTACCCTTCCCCAGATCTGTGCCTTGACACAATCCTGTCTCTGAGTTATATCAACAATTCCTTCAACCTCATGGCTTGGTTTTTGCTCTGACATGCTCTGTCAACTGTGGGACCTTATATCGACGGCTGTGTGCCTTTCCAAATCATGTCCAATTAATTGAATTTACTACAGGTGGACTCCAATCAAGTTGTAGAAACATCTCAAGGACAATCAATGGAAACAGGATGCACCTGAGCTCAAAATATTTTAAATTAATGTGCTTTGTCATTATAGGGTATTTTGTGTAGATTGCTGAGGATGTTTTTTTATTGAATACATTATAGAATAAGGCTGTTGTCACGCCCTGATCTTAGTTATCTTTGTTTTCTTTATTATTTGGTTAGGTCAGGGTGTGACAAGGGTGGCTTGTGTAGTTTTTGTATTGTCTAGGGTTTTTTGTATGTTTATGGTGTTTTTATGTCTATGGTTGCCTAGATTGGTTCTCAATCAGAGGCAGCTGTTTATCGTTGTCTCTGATTTGGGACCATATTTAGGTAGCCATACTCTTATCACGCTGCGCCTTGGTCTCCTCATTATGACGACCGTGACAGAACAACCCACCATAAAAGGACCAAGCAGCGTTAAAAGGAGGAGCAGCATTTGAGGGAGCAGACAGCATGGACATGGGACGAAATACTGGACAATAAAGGATCCTGGATGTGGGAGGAAATACTGGCAGGAGAGGATCGCCTACCGTGGAGGCAGGTGGAGCTACTGGCAGGAGAGGATCACCTACCGTGGAGGCAGGTGGAGATGATTACCTACCGTGGAGGCAGGTGGAGCTACTGGCAGGAGAGGATCACCTACCGTGGAGGCAGGTGGAGGTTATCTTTCTTTATATTTGGTTAGGAGAGGATACCGTGGTTTTTGGAGGCAGGTGGAGATGCTGGCAGGAGAGGATCACCTACCGTGGAGGCAGGTGGAGCTACTGGCAGGAGAGGATCACCTACCGTGGAGGCAGGTGGAGATGATTACCTACCGTGGAGGCAGGTGGAGATACTGGCAGGAGAGGATCACATACCGTGGAGGCAGGTGGAGATACTGGCAGGAGAGGATCACCTACCGTGGAGGCAGGTGGAGATACTGGCAGGAGAGGATCACCTACCGTGGAGGCAGGTGGAGATGATTACCTACCGTGGAGGCAGGTGGAGATGCTGGCAGGAGAGGATCACCTACCGTGGAGGCAGGTGGAGATACTGGCAGGAGAGGATCACCTACCGTGGAGGCAGGTGGAGATGATTACCTACCGTGGAGGCAGGTGGAGATGCTGCATAACCGTGGAGGCAGGTGGAGATACTGGCAGGAGAGGATCACCTACCGTGGAGGCAGGTGGAGATACTGGCAGGAGAGGATCACCTACCGTGGAGGCAGGTGGAGATACTGGCAGGAGAGGATCACCTACCGTGGAGGCAGGTGGAGATACTGGCAGGAGAGATCACCTACCGTGGAGGCAGGTGGAGATGATTCCACCTACCGTGGAGGCAGGTGGGATACTGGCCCAGGTGGAGATACTGGCAGGAGAGGATCACCTACCGTGGAGGCAGGTGGAGATACTGGCAGGAGAGGATCACCTACCGTGGAGGCAGGTGGAGATACTGGCAGGCTCTGGATCACCTACCCAGGTGGAGATACTGCACCTACCGTGGAGATGATTACCTACCGTGGAGGCAGGTGGAGATACTGGCAGGAGAGGATCACCTACCGTGGAGGCAGGTGGAGATGATTACCTACCGTGGAGGCAGGTGGAGATACTGGCAGGAGAGGATCACCTACCGTGGAGGCAGGTGGAGATGATTACCTACCGTGGAGGCAGGTGGAGATACTGGCAGGAGAGGATCACATACCGTGGAGGCAGGTGGAGAGGATCACCTACCGTGGAGGCAGGTGGAGATACTGGCAGGAGAGGATCACCTACCGTGGAGGCAGGTGGAGATAGCACGGGAGGAACGGCGACGATATGGGGGTTCACGGCTAGCACGGAAGCCCGAGAGGCAGCCCCAAGAAAGTTTTTTTGAGGGGGCGGGGCACACGAGGAGATTGCATGAGTCAGGTCGGAGACCTGAGCCAAGTCCTCGTGCTTACTGTGGGGAGCGTGTTACTGGTCAGGCACCGTGTTATGCGGTGGAGCGCACGGAGTCTCCAGTGCGCTATTCTAGCCCTGTGCGCTCTATTCCAGCTCCTCGCATTGGCTGGGCTAGGATGGGCATCCAGCCAGGAAGGAGGGTGCCGGCTCAGCGCTCCTGGTCTCCAAGTGTACCTCCTTGGACCAGGATATCCTGCGCAGGCTTTGCATACTGTGTCTCCAGTGAGTCTACACAGCCCAGTATGTCCTGTGCCAGCGCCCTGCATTTGCAGGGCAAAAATAAAAAGAAACAACAGCCAGGACGGGTTGTGTCAGCTCTACACTCCAAACCTCCAGTACGCCTCCACAGTCCAGTACGTCCTGTTCCTCATCCCCGCACCAGCCCGGTACCACCAGTTCCGGCACTACGCACCAGGCCTCCAGTGCGCCTCCAGGGTCCAGTACGCCCTGTTCCTGCTCCTCGCACTCGCCCTGAGGTGTGTGTCCCCAGTGTTCAGTGTTCGATAAGCGTTATGTACTCTTATCACGCTGTGCCTTGATCTCCTCATTATGACGACCGTGACAGCTGTAACATAACAAAATGTTGAAAAAGTCAAAGGGGTCTGAATACTTTCCGAAGAAACTGTAGCTTAATATAATTGCGCTGTTTGCGAGGAAAGCTTTATCGCACATAGATGTTTCATTGTATTATGTAGCTTATGTATCATAAATAACCAACATAGTTTTTTGGGGCGTCAGGTAGCCTAGCCAGTGACCAAAAGGTTGCTAGATCAAATCCCTGAGCTGACAAGGTATGAATCTGTCCTTCTGCCCCTGAACAAGGCAGTTAACCCACTGTTCCCTGGTAGGCTGGCATTGTAAATTAGAATTTGTATAAGGAAATTAATTTTAAAATCAACATTTTCGTGTGCATCTCAATAAACTATAACCGAAATGCATTATTACCTCCAACTTGGCCCAATTCACATTTCCAATTGCCCACCCTGACATAACAAGCTAGAACGGGCCCTGCATCTCAACCAATAGCCAATGTAGGCTAAATATCCCAAGCAGAGCTAGAGTAACCTCCAGAGAGTGTCAGGCTCCTTGGGCTTCATGGTGACTTCTCTGGCTCTGATTTGGTTCTCCCCGGCAGAGCGGTGTCGGCGTAACCAAGTTTTATGAACATCAATGAAGACACAGTGGAGTCTTATGTTTTTTCAACGTTTTGATTGGTCAAGGTGGTAAAGCTTCCGACAGCCCTTCGACGGGCTTCATCATTCTCACTAGAGAGAAGACAGGGAAGAAACCAACATTTACCTACCTCTAGGCTGCTATACATATTTATTTGATTTGTCATTCTAATGTTTTTTCATGGAATTTTTGTGGTAATATAATTTATTTAGAATTCATCAGAATACATTTTCCAAAAATAGTTTTACCATCTCTGTGTATTCTCAAATTGTAAAAAGTGAGGGAGCACCGCTACTCCGTGCTCTGGCTGCACTACACCCCTGGATGTTAGACTCATTGCGATTGGGAGATAGATTAGAGGAAAGACAGTGAGTTAGTAGCTAAAGTTGCAGGGAGAGACTCGTACCTTAGCCCAAAGTCTGCAGGGCTACCCAAGACCAGACTCTGGCAGTTTCGCAATATTCATTGTGTAACAACAGTCCTTATACATAATTTATTCACAGTCACATCAGCAGGATTGCAGAGTACAAATTATCACTGTTGTGACTTTTCTCTTAGAGAGGAACATTGGGGTTTGGAAACTGCTTCTGGTGCCCCAGCCAAATTCCCATGCTCCGTTTCAGAATCTTATCGCTCACATCCAAGCGTTGCCAGCTCTCCTGTCCCCCACCTCCATAAAACACTGGCTTCCTGTACGTGTACGCTAGGCACGGCTAGCAGGGAAGCAGTTAGTCACATTTAGGAGAAGTATGCACTTATGAAACTTCACACAGGGGAGTAGGAATAGAGCTATGTGGTGACTTCATGGCCAAGGGGGAAAAGCAGTTAACAGTGTCATGCTTCCAACGTAGCAACGCATCGACCCCATGG
This sequence comes from Oncorhynchus masou masou, assembly GCF_036934945.1. NCBI lineage: Eukaryota > Metazoa > Chordata > Actinopteri > Salmoniformes > Salmonidae > Oncorhynchus > Oncorhynchus masou. The sequence goes on from NC_088219.1 coordinate 39,148,777, forward strand.
ATTTTACAGGAGCTGTGATTTCCCAGGGCTGACCTAATTTAAAGGCCCCTGGTTTCCAGCCTTGGGCCCAGGGGCCTTGAGAGCCTGTTTTACTACCGGTGGAGCAGTCAAACAGAAGATTAGTTGCTAGGCATATTTTGAAAGATGTTATTGTTCTGATCAGGGTAGAAAAATGCTTGGACTGAAGAGATGCCAGTTTAAAAAGAAGGGTTGTATTTCTCTTCTGCTGTCTCTCAGGACCTTTGTCATTTAACCTGTAAAAACAAGGTCAGGGATTACGACATACCTTTATGTTCTTTTACCTGTTTGTTATTTCATAATATTGTTTCTAAGCAATAGATGATTTCATCTAATGGTATGATTCAATTTGATGTGCGACAGAATGTAGTGATGTCCACAAATGCTGGTAATAGAGGAAAAAATAAGCAGGAAATAATCACACATTTGAATCCAGCTAATAATGAGATAATAAAAAAACTGTCCCCGAACTCCTAAGCCCAGGGAAAAGTATTTATTTTTTGTAATATCTAGTTAATATTAAACTATACATTTGAAACGTACATCATATTGTTCAATTAACTCAAGTCTAAGCCTTAGATGGCGATATCTACCAAGCTAACATATGGCATTCTTTTACGGAAGTCATACTATGGACTATTTAGCTATTTGATTTTGAATGTTAGGACCCCTGTAGGTATAAACAAATACATGTATACGTGGCAAAAGAGATATTCCCAAAAATATATCAAAATAAAGTATGTTAAAGCATGTTTCCTGTATCTGACAGATATAGGGAAGTTCAGGAAATGTATATATATGTTGATGGGAATAACCCATATTCTATTGACATGGAATGACCCTATTCACTTCCATTCATTTTTACTGCATAATCACGGGATGACCTTCGACGAGTCCTGTGAAGTTTGTAGAGCAAATGGTTGACACATTCGTGTTCATGAGAGTCTCTAGCTCACACCGTTCGGACTTTACAGACGTTTTCACGAGAAGACCTGTGCTTATCTGGCTGACGCTTGACCCACGTGGCCACTCTACACGGCAAGCTTTGACTTACTGGTCTGGTGTCTCGGGCTTGTAAAAGGGGGGGTTAGCAAAAATGTTGAGCGACTTTGAGAGACTTTTCGATTGGTTCTCATATGCACTCTATCTGTATGTGCAACGCCCCCCCCCTCACACACACACGGTTTCTTCTCAAATAGCTACACCCCTACTTGAGAGGTAAACAAGCCAAGTTAAATTAAGAGCTAACTAAAACTGTGGAGAGAAAAACTCTTTGATCTTTCCACATAATAATAATAATACTATTTATTCAACTTATATAGCGTATTCAATGACGTGTTCAATGAATCACAAAGTGCTTTGACATAGTAACAACCAGCTTAGGGATTTAAGGAAATAGGAGTCAGTTGAAGCATTTTGATCCTTTGTGCAAGAGGAGGATGTATTGGCGGTTTTTCCAACAGGCTTTGGGGAAAAGTCTCATTTACCAGCTAGCTAGTTCTAGTCTTCAAGAAGCTAGGAAAACAGCCTCCAATTCTGACAGTCCCCGCTAAAGGCTGTGGTGGACGGAGGTCCAAATCCACGAGGCAACAGACCGGGAAAGATGTGTTAGCCTCAGTCATATACAGCTCCAAAATCATCTGAATTGTTGTGGGTGAAGTCCATACGACCTACATAAGCATGTACAATGACCTAGAACTGTACTTCAACGGTATAGAATGGCACTATAAAGGATACATGTAATGTCACCAGGGTACAGAGGGATAAAAGACACCTTCTCTCGACATCTTCACTGAGTCAACACCTTCATATTTCACAAAGCCATTCCATGTTTGCTTCCTGCATTATATCATCCTGTAAAATAAAGTGACTTTTTTTACATGCTCTGTTTTCTTTATCTTTACATTAGTAAATGTTGCATTAGAAAGACATTTTAGGTTGACTTGATGAAAGATGACTAATATCACTTTAGTTTTTTTTTGGTCACACTTCCTGTAGTCTTTTGGGGCCAGACTATGATCTATTCATGTTTAGGGTACTTCATGTTCATGCATTGCCAAAATTAGGGGGCAGGGAGGAAACTTGCCAGAAGTGAACATATGTAGTATAGTAGCTAGCTTGCGAGAATGCATGGATGATTCACATCATTGCATTATTATGTAAACAGAGGACATCCAATAAGGACAATCAATAACTTCAGTGGGGTAAGGAAATGTTCAGCCTATAATTAGCTAACTACTTCATTTCTAAATAAAACATACATTTAATTAGCTAGTCAATTCCGAGTTGATAGCAAGCAAACTACAGTTATTAGCTGGCTAGCTTTCTTTGGGCTGAACAATACTAGCTAATATGACTTGCTAGCCACAATAATGTATCGTTTAACAGGTTGCCGTGTTAAGCGCTTTGAGATTGTATGAAAAGCTCCATAGAAAGGTAATAAATTCTTAGTATTGTTATTAGTTGTCTAATACGTCTCTCGTTTTAGTGTAGAGGGGTTGTTATAACATTTAGAAAATGTGTGTGATGATTTATGCGCCCTATTCATGATGTTAGTGGCAAACAATGTCAAAACTCCAAAGGTTTGTGTTTTTTGTCCAAATCAAATTGAAAACATTTTATAACAGAAGTCCTCCAAAACCTTAATTTCGTATTACCTTTCATGGTAAACACTGCCGTGTTGTTTTTCCTTTGACACACAATGTCACGGTGGGCATTCTGAAGAGGATCGTCAGGACATTTGCCACACAGCAGAATAAGGTCATTCCCTGAGGTCCTGTCGATACGTAATTAAACAGACAGGATACAGATACTCCCCTTGTTTGCCCTTTCTCTTCTTCTTCTTAGTTGACTGCAGTCCCTAAACAGTAAGCTACAGTGGTAATTGGTAACACATCATTTAGATAGTTCCCCTATCTTTACAGTATAGCAACAAACTATCAGTGACATTTTCACTCTCACAGATCCTTTTTGAATAGTAAGGAATAAGGAAAAAGCACCAGCCATGATTCATCAGTTGCTCTTTAGCCTCTGTGTACCATGACCCAGACACACACGTTATGGCCATTTGTGGGGTCCTTTGTACACGAGTATTTATCCAGTCCAGAGTGTGTGTGTCAGCTTAATGTGTATCAAGCTGTATTTGACTTCAGTCGGGAGTTGAGGAGGACATATTGCATGTCTATTCATTTAGTTCAACAAAGCGGAAAAATGATTTTGTAGAAACACATCCCTCATTGGCAGTCCTACTTTTAACCTGCTCGTAAACAGTGTACTCCAGACCTATCAAATTCGTAGAACAAAAATGTCTGTTCCTTCTCTCCAATAACTGATTGCAACCATCCAGTAGTTCATGTGCTGATGGCTGTCCTGGCTTAGACATGCCTCCGTTCTGGCCTGCTAGAACTGTGTGAGGTCTGCTGGAAGTCACATTATGCTACCAATGACTCTTCCACACACAGAAACAGTTTCAGATCACATTTTTGATATGGGAAGGAGTTTCTGTTAAATATGTGAAAGGGCTTCGACATTTTATACATAATGTTCATGGGTATGTACAGTATATTGATTTCAAAGTGAGATTACCATACAGTAGCTGTTGTGTAATGATCGGGGAAATGCTGAGAAAGCCAAAGCACTGACAAAGGCATCGATGGTAGGTTTACATTAGGTCTCAAAGTACTTCATATTGTAAGGGGAGAAATCGTCTGTCTACCATCATGCACATCGGCCAGTGTTGAAGCTTACTTGTCATAATCCATATATATATAGTATGGAATGTAAAATAGTAGATGAGGCATTCAACCCCATAGAGACCTTTCCATAATCTGAGGACTGACAGAATGGGCTATCAACTGGGATCAATCTGATTGTTGTAGCGATATCCTGCTCTTGTGAGTTTGTTATCTCAACAATACGCCTTGTCTGAAAAAAAATGGGTGGATTCAGTGTACGCTTGTGTATACTGGACGTCCAACAGATTCCACAAGCAACGTCTTCTTGGATGAGGCCCTGTTCGGAGAGTCACATTAAATATACTCAATGATCCAGCACATTCCCAGTCATTCTAATCCATTAATCCATCTTTAACCGAGGATGAATGGACATCATCATGATGGTAATCCTTTAATTTAACCTATCTTAAAATGTTTAGAATTATGCCTCAGTATTTCAAAGAAGAGCTCAATCCTTGGTGCACATTGTTAAAGGTACTGTACAAACCCCAGAGGCTTTAACTGTCATGTAATTAGCTAATACCTCAAACAGGATATGAGAACAGCATTGTTATGATCTGTGACTCTGATATCAAGCCTGTCGCCACATCTTATTGCTTTACCACTGTTTAAGACACACTGCTAAAAATACAACTCTACACGGCCTCATACTCCATGAATGGGAAGTCAATAATTGTCCGGAAATCACCTCTATGCCCGCAGTCTCAACAGTCCCGATGCATCCCAAACACAGGTACAGTAAATGATGGATCAGCAGGATTGCTTAGAAGAAGAAGTAAAGGTTCACCTTACCTAAGGCTCACTTCCGGGAGAGCATGGTGTGTTTATGGGGGATCTTGGAACAGGGAACTGTGTTCAACAACTTCCTGACAGGAAACGAGGACATCCAGGGGCCCCGGGAGTAGTTCTTGGCATAACAAAGACAGAGGAATTCTTTTACTCTGAGGTTTTATATCAGTTGACCTCTTAACGAGATTATCATCTGATTTAAGGAGTGGGAAATGGTTTGGGTCTTATAAGAGGATGTCAATTCAGAAGAACTGTTATCTTTAATTGAGAACGGGGATCAATGAATTAAATCAAAGTGTAAAGCCTGCAGGTTTGAATCCTAACTTGACAGCAACTCAAATATCTACGGAAGCCACCCATAGTGATCAATGGATGATTCACACAAAAGTCTGCATTTATGCATGTGTAAAGTCAAGTTAGGATTTTCCCAAGAATATAAAAAATGCACAAAAATAGGTATAATGAATACATGAATACATATATACATAATTTGATGTTTAAACTGTACAGATAAATGGAATCAAAGGCATACTGCAGAATGAGAGAGAACTTCTGGGAATATCCCAGCCAGTGTACACCCCGGGACATACTGAGGATGTGATATGTGCACTGAGCTGTGACCATTTGATCATATTTAGACAGATGTTGGGGAGCTGATGTGAATGAATGTAGCATGTTGTGATGACTTGACAAGCTTTCATCAGATCATGCATGGTGGTGATCGCTTTAATCTCAGCTCTCACTGGATACATTTGGATTTGGGGACTGCCTCCCGTCAAGTTAAAACAATCTGGAATTCGCAAACCATGTCTACAAATGTGGTGATACATGTAATAACACAATTTGTTATGTTAATACTACATAACGTAGTATAGTTTTGTGAACACATTTAAATGTATTTTCCTGTCAGTAACCATATTCTAAAAACACTGTATAAAAAAAATCACAATAGTTGTGATAGAAACAGGAAGTTTTGGGAAAATTGTATAAATGCCGACAGATCATTTGTTCGTTCGACATGGTGGGATCTTTTTGTGTCTGTGAAATGTATTATGCAGTGGAAATGTCTTTTATGTACAAGTATTAATATAATAACCATCAAATCGAAGTTAACTTGGAGTCACACGATGTTTTGTTACTAAAGCACCTTATACCACCCACCACTGCGACTTGTATGCTCTAGTCGGCTGGCCCTCGCTACATATTCGTCGCCAGACCCACTGGCTCCAGGTCATCTACAAGTCCATGCTAGGTAAAGCTCCGCTTCACTGGTCACGATGGCAACACCCACCCGTAGCACGCGCTCCAGCAGGTGTATCTCACTGATCATCCCTAAAGCCAACACCTCATTTGGCCACCTTTCGTTCCAGTTCTCTGCTGCCTGTGACTGGAACGAATTGAAAAAATCGCTGGAGTTGGAGACTTTTATCTCCCCCACCAACTTCAAACATCTGCTGTCTGAGCAGCTAACCGATCGCTGCAGCTGTTCATAGTCTATCGGTAAATAGCCCACCCAATTTTACCTACCTCATCCCCATACTGTTTTTATTTATTTACTTTTCTGCTCTTTTGCACACCAATATCTCTACCTGTACATGACCATCTGATCATTTATCACTCCAGTGTTAATCTGCAAAATTGTAATTATTCGCCTACCTCCTCATGCCTTTTGCACACAATGTATATAGACTCTTTTTTTTCTACTGTGTTATTGACTTGTTAATTGTTTACTCCATGTGTAACTCTGTGTTGTCTGTTCACACTGCTATGCTTTATCTTGGCCAGGTCGCATTTGCATTTGAGAACTTGTTCTCATCTAGCCTACCTGGTTAAATAAAGGTGAAATAAAAGAAAATTAAAAATTAAAAAATAAATATGGTGTGTAGTCCTCCCACTATGACTCGGGAAACCATGCAGTTTATTAGGTTACAAATTAAATAATTTATCATATAAATTATACCTTCACAGGGTGGTGAAAGTGTTTTTTCAATAAATATCGAGGTTCTTATTCTGGCAACATGATGATCGATGCTTTACTGCCATTTGACAAATGTAAATATTCTCACTATTATCCATGATAATCTCATATCCTACCCGCACAGCCTACCCGCACTGTATCTGCAAGCTGTTGGCTGGAGCACACGTGCCAAAAGCAGAGTAGGCACATTTGCTATTTAAACAGTTTTTGTGACAAAACTATTGGTAGAGTTGAAAATGCTATGGAAAAACACTGAACTTAAGTTTTCATGTATTTAGTTAATTTAGTACATTTTGCACTACAGCATCACACACACATTTTTATCCACACAAGTTCATTAGGTGCTCTCAAACGCTAGTAAGACTAAATGCATACTCTTCAACGCACCCGACCGCTCGACAAGCATCACTACTCTGGACGGTTCTGACTTAGAATATGTAGACAACAATTAATACCTACAGTTGAATTCGGAAGTTTACATACACCTCGGTTGTAGTCATTAAAACTCATTTTTCAACCACTCAACCACTCAAGTCGGTTAGGACATCTACTTTGTGCATGACACAAGTAATTTTCACAACAATTGTTTACAGACAGATTATTAAAGCTTGGTCGCAAATGGGTCTTCCAAATGGACAATGACCCAAGGATACTCCCAAAGTTGTGGCAAAATGGCTTAAGGACAACAAAGTCAAGTTATTGGAGTGGCCATCACAAAGCCCTGACCTCAATCCCATAGACAATTTGTGGGCAGAACTGAAAAAGTGTGTGTGAGCAAGGAGGCCTACAAACCTGACTCAGTTACACCAGCTCTGTCAGGATAAATGGGCCAAAATTCACCCAACTTGTTGTGGGAAGCTTGTGGAAGGCTACCCGAAATGTCTGACCCAAGTTAAACAATTTAAAGTCAAGGCTACCAAATTTTAATTGAATTTATGTAAACTTCTGACCCACTGGGAATGTCATGAAAGAAATAAAAGATGAAATAAATCATTTTCACTGCAAATCCAAATTAATTACTTAAAAATCATACAATGTGATTTTCTGGATTTTAGTTTTAGATTCCGTCTCTCACAGTTGAAGTGTACCTATGATAAAAATTACAGACCTCTACATGCTTTGTATGTGGGAAACCCTGCAAAATCGGCAGTGTATCAAATACTTGTTCTCCCCACTGTATTTGGCTAATGTGTATGTAAACTTCCGACTTCAACTGTACACTCTGTTCTGGGCACATTTAACTGGATCTTCCTTTGCAGCACTTGACCATATGACTGGACAATGATCAAGGTAAGATAAAACTAGAGCCTGCAGACTTGCTTTGTAGAGTGTGGTGTCAAAAAAGCAGAGCATCTCTTTATTACAGACAGCCCTCTCCCCATCTTTACAACTTTTGAATCTATATGTTTTGACCATGACAGTTTACAATCTAAAGTAACACCAAGTAATGTAGTCTTCTCAACTTGTTCAACAGCCACACAATTAATTACCAGATTCAGCTGAGTTCAGGACCAGTTTATTACTGGCCATCAATTCCAAAAACAGACTGCAACTCTTTGTTAAGGGTTTCATTGACTTCATTAGCTGAGGTTGCTGATGCGTATATGGTTGAATCAGCATACATGGACACACATGCTTTGTTTAATACCAGTGGCAGATAGAAAAGAGTAGAGTGCCTAGAGAGCTGCCGTACGGTAAACCACACTTTACATGTTTGACATTAGAGAAGCTTCCATTAAAGAAAACCCTCTGTTATATTAAATAGATTGCTCCAAATCCAGGTGGAAAAGCCATAACACATACAGTAGCAGTCAAAAGTTTGTACACATCTACTCATTCAAGTTTTTTAAAACTATTTTCTACATTGTAGAATAATAGTGAAGACATAAACTATGAAATAACACATATGGAATCATGTAGTAACCAAAAAATGTGTTAAACAAGTCAAAATATATTTTAGATTTTAGATTCTTCAAAGTAGCTATCCTTTGCCTTGATAACAGCTTTGCACACGCTTAACATTCTCTCAACCAGCTTCACCTGGAATGCTTTTCCAACCGTCTTGAAGGAGTTCCCACATATGTCGAGCATGTGTTGGCTGCTTTTCCTTCACTCTTCACTCAACTCATCCCAAACCATCTCAGTAGGGTTGAGGTTGGCTGATTGTGGAGGCCAGGCCATCTGATGCAGCACTCTATCGCTCTCCAAATAACCCTTACACAGCCTGGAGGTGTTGGGTGTACACAGCCTGGAGGTGTTGGGTCATTATAATATTGAAAAACAAATGATAGTCCCACTTAGCGCAAACCAGATAGGATGGCGTATCTCTGCAGAATGTTGTGGTAGCCATGCTGGTTAAGTGTGCCTTGAATTCTAAATAGATCACCGATAGTGTGACCATCAAAGCACCCACACACCATCACACCTCCTCCATGCTTCGTGGTGGGAACCATACATGTGGAGATCATCCGTTCACCTACTCTGCGTCTCATAAAGACACAGAGGTTGGAATCAACAATCTCAAATTTGGACTCATCTCACCAAAAGGACAGATTTCCACCGGTCTAATGTCCATTGCTTGTGCTTCTTGGCATAAGAAAGTCTCTTCTTCTTATTGGTGTCTTATAGTAGTGGTTTCTTTGCAGCAATTTGACCATGAAGGCCTAATTCTCACAGTCTCCTCTGAAAAGTTGATGTTGAGATGTGTCTGTTACTTGAACTCTGAAGCATTTATTTGGGCTGCAATTTCTGAGGCTGGTAACTCTAATGAATTTATCCTCTGCAGCAGAGGTACCTCTGGTTCTTCCTTTCCTGTGGCAGTCCTCTTGAGAGCTAGGGTCATCATAGCACTTTATATTTTAAACAACTACACTTTCAAAGTTCTAGAAAGTTTCCGCGTTGACTGACCTTCATGTCTTAAAGTAATGGACTGTCGATTCTCTTTGCTTATTTGAGCTGTTGTTGCCATAATATGGACTTGGTCTTTTACCAAATAGGGCTATCTTCTGTATACCACCACTACCTTGTCACAACACAAATGATTGGCTCAAACGCATTAAGGAAAGAAATTCCACAAATTAACTTTTTACAAGGCACACCTATTAAGTGTGCAAAGCTGTCATCAAGGCAAAGGGGGCTACTTTGAAGAATCTCAAATATATAAAAGATTTGGATAAATTGAACATTTTTTTGGTTATTACATACTACATACTACAATGTAGAAAATAGTACAAAATAAAGCAAAACCCTTGAATGAGTAGGTGTGTCCAAACTTTTGACTGGTGCTGTATATTGTCAACGTCAGTTTATGGTCAATAATATCAAAGGCTGCAATGAAATCTGACAGTACTCCACAATCTCCTTATCAATTTGTTTAAACCAATCACCAGTCATTTGTATCAGTGCAGTACTATAACCATGCTAAAAGTCTCTTGTTAATTTGTTTAGCATTGTATTTGGTTTTTACAATAGTTTTCAAATAGTCCAATAGTTTGCTAAGAGCTAGATGATACAGTAGGTCTGCTGTTAGAACCAGTACATTTTTACCACTCTTGCGTAGGGGAAAGACTTGAGCTTTCCCCCAGGCCTGAGGACAAAGGGCTCAGATTAAATATATGACAGGAGGCTATAGAGTCCTATCCTCAGTAGCTTTCCATCTAAGTTGTAAACGCCAAGAGGTTTGTCATTATTGATCGATAACAATCATTTTTCCACCTTCCACACTAACTTTACAAAATGTAGTTGCTTTATTTCATTATTTGATTTTTTTTAATGCACGAGTACGATGGCTCACTGTTCATTGTTGGCATTTCGTGCCTAAGTTTGCCTACTTTGCCAATAAAGCAATCATTAAAATAATTCTCCACATCAAATGTTTTTGTGATTAATAAGTTGAATTTGCCTTTCTGCCCATAATTGATGGAGCCTTATGGATTGTCTTTATGGGTGTAAGAGGTGCAATCAAAGAGTGAACTTCGTCTTTAAATAATAGTCTTATTGTTGCTATTGAAAAAGGAAGTGGAGCCAGCTAATCACCAGGCTGCACAGATGTTGAGTACCAGCAATACTCAAGTCTGTGTGTCCAGACATGGTCAGGCACTGTGAATAGAACATTAGTCAAGGTAGTGACCGTTGAGTAAAGCGGATGACATAATCAGCATCCACTCATTTAGAAGTAGAATACACACATCCGTTACTTGCAGGTGCAGGGTACAAAAAGAAAAGTCATGAAAGAAAGACAGATGTCTGCACACTGTTGAATTTTCCACAGTTTTATTGAGAGCAATGTGTTTGACCCAGAGGTCCTCATCAGGCTTTAATCAGCATTTGATGCTGATTGGGTCCAAATTTTTTATTAGAAAAATCAGGAATTAATTTCAGTGCTGCATAGCCCACAGGGGTAACTTTAATTAAAGTAGTATAATCATACTAATGGTTCTGTTCCAGTTTCTCGTTCCGGTCATTTCTTGATGTCTAACTCTGCCACTGACTCTTTTCCTCCTCATCCATTGCTGCCATATGTTCATAACGCTGACGTCTTTTCAGGGCACAATATTATCTAAGTCTAATGTTTTAACAGTGTTTTCTCCTGTGTGTCTCATCCTGTCTTCGACTACTCTGGAACAGGCAACACTGCCACCACTGAGAGTAGAAGTAGCAGCAGGTAGCCTAGCAGTTAAGAGCATTGAGCCATTAACCGAAAGGTCGCTGTTTCGAATCCCTGAGCCTATTAGGCGAACAATTGGTTTATGTGCCCTTGAGCAAGGCATTTAACCCTAATTGCTCATGTAGCTGCGATTCCTCACCACAGATTGGCAGAATCCTTTTTTTTTCCTTTAACGAGTCTGACGCGAACGATATACTGCTTTCTCGGGAGCAGGCCCAGATCCCTGCGATTTGCATGAAGAGGAGGTGGATAAAAAGGAGCCAAAGGGCGGGCTGCCTTCTGAAATTTTGTAGGCGATCGAATAAACCCCCACTTCCTTCCATTCTGCTAGCAAACGTGTAATCTTTCGACAATTAAAATCGATGACCTACACGCATAATTAAACTACCAACGGGAACATTCAAAACTGTAATATCTTATGCTTCACGGAGTCATGGTTGAACAACGACACTATCAACATACAGCTGGTTGGTTATACGCTGTACCGACAGAATAGAACCGTGGCGTCTGGTAAGACAATTTAAGGACAATTTATTTTTGTAAGTAACAGCTGGAACAAGATATCTAAGGAAGTCTTGGGCTATTGCTCAGGGTAGGTAGGGTATCTCATGATAAGCTGTAGACCACGCTATCTACTTAGAGTGTTTTCATCTGTATTTTTCATAGTTGTTTACATACCACCACAGAGGCTGGCACTAAGACAACATTGAATGAGCTGTATTCCGCCATACGCAAACAAGAAAACGCTCACCCAGAGGCAGCGCTCCCAGTAGCCGGGGACTTAAACACAGGGAACTTAAATCCGTTTTCTATCAGCATGTTAAATGTGCAACCATAGGAAAAGAAACTCTGGACCACCTTTACTCCACACACAGAGACGCATACAAAGCTATCCGTCGCCCTCCATTTGGCAGATGTCAAATAATTAAATAATTCTAATATAATAATAATAATAATTCAATCCTCCTAATTCCTGCTTACAAGCAAAAATTAAAGCAGGAAGCACCATTGAAAAAAGTCGTCCGATGAAGCAGATGCTAAGCTACAGGACTGTTTTGCTAGCACATACTGGAATATGTTCCTGGGATTCTTCCGATGGCAATGAGGAGTACACCACATCATTCATTGGCTTCATCAATAAGTCATACTCACGGTAACCGTACGTACATACCCCAACCAGAAGCCATGGATTACAGGAAACATCCGCGCTGAGCTAAAGGGTAGAGCTGCCGCTTTCAAGGAGCAGGACTCTAACCCGGAATCTTACAGGAAATCCCGCTATGCATTCCGACAAACCATCAAACAGGCAAAGCGCCAACACAGGACTAAGATCAAATTGTACTACAGCGGCTCTGACGCTCGTCGGATGCGGCAGAGCCTGCAAACCATTACAGACTACAAAGGGAAGCACAGCCGAGAGCTGCCCAGTGACACGAGCTGACCAGATGAGCTAATCTCCTTCTATGCTCGCTTCGAGGCAAATAACACTGAAACATGCATAAGAGCACCAGCTGTTCTGGAAGACTATGTGATCACGCTCTCGAAAGCAGATGTGAGTAAAACTATCAGGACGTGTACTGCGAGCCAACTGGCAAGTGTCTTCACTGACATTTTTAACAGCTCCCTGTCCGAGTCTGTAATACTAACATGTTTTAAGCAGACCACCAGAGTGCCTGTGCCCAAGAACATGTAACCTGCCTAAATTACTACTGACCCGTAGCACTCACGTCTGTAGCCATGAAGTGGTTTGAAAGGCTGATCATGGCTCACATCAACACTATTATCCCAGAAACACTAGACCCACTCCAATTTGCACACCGCCCCAAAAGATCCACAGATGATGCAATATTGCACTCCACACTGCACTTTCCCACCTGGACAAAAGGAACACCTATGTGAGAGTGCTATCCCACCCTCCCCCCACACACACTTTAATAACTCTACCTACATGTACATATTACCTCAACTAAGCGGTGCCTCCGCACATTGACTCTGTACCGGTACCACCCCGTATATAGTCTCGCTATTGTTATTATTACTTGTTACTTTATTTCTTATTCTTATCCATATTTTTTAAAACTGTATTGTTGGTTAGGGCCTCATAAGTAAGCATTTCACTGTAAGGTCTACACCTGTTGTATTCCGCGCATGTGACCAATACAATTTCATTTGATTTGAGTTTGAACTCACTCTGGATAAGAGTATCTGCTAAAATGACTAGGCAAGTCAGTTAAGAACAAATTCTTATTTTCAATGATGGCCTAGGCGGCCTTGTTCAGGGGTAGAACGATAGATTTTTACCTTGTCAGCTCGGGGATTTGATCTTGCAACCTTTCGGTTACTAGTCCAATGCTCTAACCACTAGGCTACCTGCCACCCCATTTGTGTCTCAACAAGTTGGAGAAGTAACTTCTGATTATAGGATTTGCTGAAGTAGGGAATAAAATGTATCTAGTTATCTATGATTTTAGGGCGCGATTCAATTAGTATCGTGGAAATTCAGCACTATATCACAATAACAATTTGAAGGTAATTTCCGAGAAGAGCCGACATATGCAGTGTTTACCGTGAATGCAGTCTCCACGAACGGCCTTTAAATTTCAACTGCGCTATACTGTAGCGCTGAACTTCAGCGGTACAGATATAGTCGAGCCCTTAGAAAATCATTGGGCCTTTGTCTTATGATCAACAGCTTAGAGGGATAGCGACTAGAGATGATAATGCATAATAATAATGCAATACTCTATCAACATTCATGATAGAAATCATCAATGAGTTTGTTTAGCAACAAATACATTCGGCTGTTCGATAATTGGAATATTGGGATTCTGATCAAAATGCTAAGTGACACTGGTTTCACTACGGCGATATGACCTGTCAGATGTTGATGTTCTGTATGGTGTGAAACAGGAAGCATGTGAGACAGTCTGTGTTGGATAGACCCAAAAGTCTTGAATTAATTATCTCTTTTACAGTTCACGTCAATGGTAGAGGGAGCAGCTGCTAACAAGTCCTAATATTTATTTCATTTAAACCCTCCCTTCCAGACGTATTTGTTCTCAAAAGCCCTGAGGAGAGGCTGATATGTTCTCACACATGAAACAGTTTTATATATAGAGAGAGAAATCCTTGTTTTCAGTTTAGGCTTGGATAGGTGTTAGTGTTGGCACTAGTTCTGGATTGCCCAATAGCTTTCCTCTTTCATGCAGTCGTAAATCAGCGAGCCAATGATTAGCTTTCTCCGGATGCCTCCAAGGCAGCTCTGTTAGAAACAGGATCAAAGAACCCCAGGAAGCTGTTCATTTCAACTCTATTTCGATCTGGGAACTGTTTAAAAAACAACCAATATTTATGACAGTTTTTACACAGGCTATACTTGATATATATTTTAAACTCGCTCCTTCCTACAGTGGCATGTATTCATGGATGCCAAGGGAAGCCAGGCTTCCACAAAAAAATTACCAGGAAAAAAGAAAAATACAGAAAATGTTTTGAATTGTTACATCTCGTTGTGTTGTTGTTGTCACGTTCTGACCTTAGTTCCTTTGTTTTGTCTTTGTTTTAGTATGGTCAGGGCAGTCTGTTTGTTTTTCGATGTTGGTTTCTGTGTTCGGCCTAGTATGGTTCTCAATCAGAGGCAGTTGTCGTTAGTTGTTTCTGATTGAGAATCATACTTAGGTAGCCTTTTTCCACCTGTGTTGCGTGGGTGTTGATTTTCTGTTCTGTGTTTTGTTCCACCGTTCAGGACTGTTCGTTTGTCGTGTATTGTTTTTGCTTCAGTATTCATTCTTTATTAAATTACAATGAAAACTTACCACTCTGCACTTTGGTCCTCTCTTTCTCCCGACGACAACCGTTACAGAAACACCCACCACCAAAGGACCAAGCAGTGACGTGAGGCAGCGATACTTGGAGAACTGGATTTGGGAGGAGATTCTGGACGGCAAAGGGACCCTGGGCACAGGCTGGGGAATATCGCTGCCCCAAGGCTGAGCTGGAGGCAGCGAAAGCGGAATGCGGCGGTATGAGGAGGAAGCACGGCAGCGTGGCTGGAAGCCCGAGACGCAGCCCCAAAAATGTATTGGGGGGGCACACGGCGAGTGTGGCTAAGTCAGGTAGGAGACCTTAGCCAACTCCCCGTGATTACCGTGGCGGGCATCGTACTGGTCAGGCACTGTGTTATGCGGTGGAGCGCACGGTGTCCCCAGTACGCGTGCTTAGCCCGGTGCGCTACATCCCAGCTCCCCGTATCGGCCGGGCTAGAGTAGGCATCGAGCCAGATGCCATGAAGCTGGCTCTGCGCATCTGGTCTCCAGTGCATCTCCTCGGGCCGGGGTACATGGCACCAGCCTTACGCATGGTGTCCCCGGTTCTCCAGCACAGCCCAGTGCGGGCTATTCCACCTCGCCGCACTGTCCTGGCTACGGGGAACATTCAACCAAGTAAGGTTGGGCAGGCTCGGTGCTCAAGAGCTCCAGTGCGCCTTCACGGTCCGGTCTATCCGGTGCCACCTCCACGCACCAGCCCTCAGGTGGCAGCCCCCCGCATCAAGCTGTCTCTCTATCTCCTCCCTACAGGTGCTCCCGCCTGTCTGGCGCTGCCAGATTCGTCCTTCACTCCGGCGCTGCCAGAATCTCCCGTCCGTCCGGCGCTGCCGGAATCTCCCGTCCATTCGGGACCCATTGCTAGGATCCCCAGTCCAAGGTCGGTGGAGAGGGTCGCCGCTCGAAAGAGGCCACGGAGGCGGTTGATGAGGTGGCCAAAGACTATGGTGGGGTCCACGTCCCGCGCCAGAGCCGCCACCGTGGACAGACGCCCACCCAGACCCTCCCCTATAGGTTCAGGTTTTGCGGCCGGAGTCCGCACCTTTTGGGGGAGAGGTACTGTCACGTTCTGACCTTAGTTCCTTTGTTTTAGTATGGTCAGGGTGTGAGGAGGTGGTCAGTCTTTGTTTGTTTTTCTATGTTGGTTTCTGTGTTCGGCCTAGTATGGTTCGCAATCAGAGGCAGTTGTCGTTAGTTGTCTCTGATTGAGAATCATACTTAGGTAGCCTTTTTCCACCTGTGTTGCGTGGGTGTTTATTTTCTGTTCTGTGTTTTCTTGCGCCGTTCAGGACTGTTCGTTTGTCGTGTATTGTTTTTGCTTCAGTATTCTTTCTTTATTAAATTACAATGAAAACTTACCACGCTGCACCTTGGTCCTCTCTTTCTCCCGACGACAACCGATACAGTTGTCCTCCGGTGGCTAGCTGGCTAAATTGGCCCTTTCCTAAATTAGCCATGAATGGAGATAGGGATTTGGACATGTGTTTTTACTTAATTACCGTGCTTGACCATGCTGTATGTCATGTAACTGTTTGTTACATGCAATATGTTTTGTGGACTTCACTGGACAGATGTTGCTCTCTGGTCTTATAATGAAACAAATGTGTGGTTGATTTTATTCTGCCACTGTGTCTTCTTATTGTCTCGGCTTGAGGCCTATATATCACGGTGGCAAGGCATATGAACTAACAGGTTATAGAGCAGACAACCCAATTATCACAACACTTAGGTTGTAATATGGCTTCCTGGATTGGCTTCCCCGGTAGTTTTACCCACGCACCTCTACTGCCTTCCTATCATAAAAATGAATTTCTTTCTTCATTTTGGGTTGTGTTAGGGTTTTGATTGAACTGTTATGCAACCTTGAAATAAGTTGGGTCTGGACGATGAAGTAAATTCTCGCGATCATTTTGATGGTCCGTGTGTGAAAGGGAGCATGACTATTATGGCTATTCGATCTCAAACGATCCTCCTGCAAACAGAAAGCAGATAAGGTAGTAGGAGGTGGCCAGAACAATCCAATGTGTCTTTCTCTGGACAGGTCATGAACAATTGATGTGACTGCTGTTTAATTGGTTCCATGCCTTTGAGGATATACTCTATTGTACGCTACTTTAAAGACATGCAGCACACAGTCAATTAACTGTACATTTCCTTTTTTACTTGGATGTTTTCAGACTGTTTTCGTGTTCCAGGTTAGAACACAACTCACTCCAAGGACACAGGGGGAAAGATGAGCTCATGCCACATCGCTGCATTACCGGAAGTTACAAGAACAGGCTCCTCTTTTTAACAGTAGAACCTATTGTCAATCCAACCCATACTCTTATCATATTTCCCCAGAGAGCGTGGTCTCACCATGCTGTCAGTCAGTCCTCTTCAATTGCTGTCTGGAAACTCTGAGAGAGGGGGGGGAGAGAGAGAGAGAGAGACTAATTCTGACAGATATTTCCCCCGTAGACTTCACACCCAGGCTTTTATCTCTGTGATGGACGCAGGCCTGAGGGGGATTAGTCACTGTCTGGTTGGCTGTAGTGAGCCTAGGCAGGGCGGCACTCAGCACTCACAAGCCCTGTTAAACTCAAACACTGCCATAACCAAGATAGAAGAGATGGAGACGCAATGTGATGGAAGGAAACCGGGAGAATGTGTGCCAAAACAGGAATCACCACGACTATTATGAATACAACGTTTTGGTTCCTAAATAGAGACAGGCTGTTTGGCGGGGACTGGTTTTGTATTACAAATTACTGCACTGTACAAGTATCCCTCTTGGATACTGTGCTGCTAAAATCACAGTAACGTAGCTAGAAATGGCTTAGTCGAGGATTTCAGTCTGCCCCATCCCTATTACGGGGCCTTTGCTAGAATTTGCACATATTATCCAATCACAAATGTTACTTTTGTTCTACAATTTGACAATACACATGACTATTTTTCACGACACAATTGTTCAAACAGAAGGGTAGCTTTCAACCCTGACATCTATACAGTATGTCTGGAGGCACTGACCTCTTTCGTGCCACTGATTTGTGCGACCGACGTCTGATTGTCTGTATTGATTTTGGCACCTTTGTTGGGGACTCCCTGCAGAGAGACAGATTGCCATTACAATAAGCCATTGAAATCATCCATTGCTGAATTGCATTGTCTGCAGAAGGATAAGTATTAGCTATGCAGTCAGACATATGGGTTTGAGTTGACTCAGCCCATCGTCAAGCCTCTGAAAGTGTTGGATTCAAAACTCTGTGAACTCTCATCTATGGCTGACAACGTTACGGTTTACAACATGGCTGCCGGACGTTTCATGAAGTGAAACCAGGATACAGGAGGATTTTTGGACTTTAGGGTAAACTTGTGACATGAGAGGGGCATTCCCTGCATCCCACTGGGAAGGAAGAAGGATGCTGTGACCTCAAGAGGTATGCCGTGTCTGTCTGGTCACGCTGGGGCTCTGCGGTGTAGACAGCTGTAGTGGCTCACTGGAGCTGAACGAGTTGAACTGCTTAGAGGTTTGTTTCAACATTTTTCATTACTGTACATATTGTTGTAAGCATGTTGTATGTGACTATCTATGTGAGCAAGCAATGCAAATATGTATTCAACATGCCAATGGGACAATCTACTGTTTTAGTCAGGATTAACATAACTGATTGATTGAAGGCCATATTTAAAGCGTTGAAGCTTTATATGTCTTTATTTTTGCTGAATAGAAAAGCACATTATGTCTAAATCAGCTAGCCACAAATTGGGACAAAGTGCAAATCTGGTTCATGCTTATGACAAGAAGTAAGCACCTTGTTTCTAATTTACGATGGGGGAATTTTTTTTCCAGGCGTGATATAGATCCATATAGATATAGATCCAGGTAATAATGGATAGCCAGGGAGGCCGGAAATACCCGGCACAGTTATTTTTGATAGGATACTCCTCCCAGACTTAGCGCATTTACATTAACTTCAGGCTCAAAGATTTTGACTTTATTCCAGTGTTGTGGCATAGATCTTTACAGATTTGACATCCAATCTGTAGTGTTATTGACACCGGACCATTTTCCCCTTGAGGCACCCATTATTAGCCAGATAAAGATAATTGAACACAAAAAATACAAGTTAGACACGCCCACTAGGCTACAAATGGACCAGCCCATCTGGCATTTGCCCGAAATGACAGATGGCCAGTCCGCCCATGATTGACACAATGATCATGGTGGATGTGGAAACATGGCTACTGAAAAGGTTATTTGTGACCCACTTTACAGGGACTGGAACAGTATTCAATATTAAAATACTTCAGATCAGTAATTAAAGGGCCAGAGGTTTTTACTGACCGTGTCATCTGACTATGAAAAATGCTGGGTCCTATAGAGTAGTTACTGTTTTTCTACTCTGGTCACTTGGCCAGGAAAAACGTATGTCCCTATTACTGCCTTTTTAGTGAATTATTCGTGGAGCTAGGCAGGCTGGACTAAAATTGTACAATCACAAAGACACAGTGAATTCACATGTAATATTTCAAATGAAGACCTCATGTGGCAGCCAAATTCATGTTACTGTCAGTGTACAAGCAAAACCTTGTTGTTCTGGCAGAATACTATGAAATATGTCTGTGATTCAGATTACAAATAGCTTATTTCATCATTCATAATTATATTTCCCTTATCGGACATTGAATGTGTTGTTCTCACTATATTTTTAGTGTAAATAATAATTTATCAACAACAAGGTGAAAAGTAGGTGATCCAGTCAAGTGTTTCCCCAGCTTTTGTCAGACAGGATTGTTGAGGTAAAGCCAGAACGGCAGCTGGCAGGTTTGTGAAGTCGTCCGCCTGGCCATCTGTCTGGCTGGCTGGCTGGGGGACAAAATGATAAAGACAGGAGCCACTTGCTCTAGACAAAGATGGACGCTAACTACCACCAGAGAAGTGGGTCTTCGACAAAGACTGACACGGGTTAGAGGTCACTGGACGGTTGCCTACAGACCTATCAGTAGTCTAGACTAATACACATCTTTAACTCAGTGATGGAGAAAAATACAAGTAGGTAAAACGTTACTTTTAGGTACAGTACCATCTATAAAGGATTTATAACCAAGTATACTTCTGGAAAGCACTCAATGGAGTTGGCTTGATATAGCCTGCCAGATTTGACTCATCTCTGTAAGAGAGGGAAACCATTTGGAGGTAATAGAATACACCAAAATTCTCTGCACATTTGCTGTGCGTGTTCACACCGAGGGCATATAAGTGAGGAGGATAAACCATGAGCTAGACCTTCATAAATGTTCCACCTCCCTCTGGTCTCCACATCTAAGGGGCGATGGTGCAGTTACCATAGAGACACCAGATTGTTTTGGTTGGTTTTGGTTTTAGGCTTCCTGCTTTGTCATCAGATTTTTCCCTCTCCCTCCTAAAGCAACAAGAGGACCCATTTCTATTGTCCATTCAGCGTCTTGGTTATTGCAATGGAAAGTGCTTCATTGCAATTAAACAGTACTTACACCCATTGGAATAATTGCCTCTTATCAAATCCATTATGTTCAACTGCCTCAATAACCATACCAGAACAGTGAATATGTATGTTCAGAAAAAATGGGTTACGTTTATTGGTTTGAAACCCTGTGGACTCCAATAATTCTGTCTGAAATCTCAGTTTAACTGTCCGTTTAGTTGGATGTAGTGGAGAATGTCTCACCTTGAAACAACGTACTGAGAGGGATGAGTCACTTCATGAACTAAAGATAGGTTCCTCTGTTATCCAATCAAATCCTTGTTTTGGCATGATTTCACTCTGCATGACGTAATAACACCAGAATCGGTTCCAGCTGTCTTTCCTCGGAATGACCCACAGTATAGCAGCCTTTTAGCTACAATTTGGAATAATCTAACTTGTCAGTATACTTATTCTTGGACTCAGCCTTTCACGCAGGCTACATCTTGCATTGATGTCAGTTTGAGTTCTCAAATAGGATTCAGCCTAATCTTTTGTAACTCAAACCATCTTCTGACCATATTACATTCATTGTCTCTTGCCCTGGTGTGTACGCTTAAGAGCATTCTGCTGGCAAGATTTCAATAAAGCGTGCACCGTGCCAGCGGACAATGACCCCTGTGTCTTTTCTTTTGAACCCTTTACACACATGGCAATTGGCCTATATGAAATGTTTCTTACAGAAGAAATATGAAACGCATATGCATAAGCATGGTATCAATTGAAAGGAAACAGATTGGTTTATAGCATGTTACTGTACAGCCACGGCATTCCAATTGTGCCGTACACAGGATATCACTATGGCTGCAGCCTCCCAGAACAATGGATGATAAGATAAGATATGATATGATGGATTTGATTGATTTGATAGATCGATAGATAGTATTATTGTGTTTTAAATGATCTGTCACGCCTTGGTCTTTGTATTTTCGTTATATATTTGGTTAGGCCAGGGTGTGACATGGGTTTATTATGTATTGTATTTTTGTATCGGGGTTTGTAGTATTTGGGATTATAGCTGAGTAGGGGTGTGTGTTAAATAGGTTTGGCTGCCTGAGGCGGTTCTCAATCAGAGTCAGGTGATTCTCGTTGTCTCTGATTGGGAACCGTATTTAGGTAGCCTGGTTTTCGCTTTGTATTTCGTGGGTGATTGTTCCTGTCTCTGTGTTAGTTTCACCAGTCAGGCTGTAATAGGTTTCACGTTCCGTTTGTTGTTTTGTATTTATTAGTTATTTCATGTATAGTTCGTTTTGTTTGTTTCACTATTAAACATGAGTAACCTACACGCTGCATTTCGGTCCGACTCTCTTTCGACAAAAGAAGAACGTCGTTACAAATCACCCACCAAACACGGACCACAGCTTTTAAAATCAGGAGGATGCAAAAAGCATAGGAGTTACAGATTAAGGATTTCTGGACATGGGAGGAAATAACCCTTTTAAACCTGGGAGTGTAGCCGCCCAAAGGTGCAGCAGGCGATGAGGAAACAGGAGCTACACGAGAGGCAACAGAAGCAGCTTCAGTGGGAGAGGCTACACCATTTGGAGAATTGGACATGGGAGGAGGAACTGGACGGAAAAGGACCCTGGGCTCAGCCTGGTGAATATCGCCGTGAGGTAAAAGCGGCTAAAGCGGGGGCGCTGGTATGAGGAGGCAGCACGGTGACGTGGATGGTCTGGGTTGGAAAGTATCAGGGTGTATGGCTTCAGGTGGAGACCTGGCAAACTCCCTGTGCTTACCGGGGACTAGAGAGACCGGGCAGGCACCGTGTTAACAACGGTGATAATCTGCAAGCCCGGTGCGGTATATTTCAGCTCCACGTATCGGGCTAGATTACCAGCCAAACCTGAAGCCGGTTCTCTGAATGGCCGGCTTACATGGCACCAGCCTTTGTGAGCCTACATAGCCCAGTGCGGGCTATTTCACCTCACAGCACTGGCAGGGCAACCGAGAGTATTCAACCAGGTAAGGTTGGGCAGGCTCGGTGCTCAAGAGCTCCAGTGTGCCTGCACGGTCCGGTCTATCCAGTAAACACCCCAGCCCTGAAAAGCCACCACAGGCTTCTTGAGTGTCCTCGGCCCAATACCACCAGTGCCAGCACCACGCATCAGTCCTTCAGTGCGCCTCGCCTGTTCAGCGCAGCCAGCGCTTTATGATGATAAGATAAGATATGATTTGATTGATTTGATTGATAGATCGATAGATCATTTAAAACACAACAATACAGCCACACTTTTAAAATCATTGAGGATGACAAAAAAGCATACTTCGGGTTACAGAACTAATAATACTTTTTAACCTGTAGAGTGCTTTTTAAAGAATCTCACATAAAAAAGTAAAACAACAAACAAACAAAAATGTAAATGATGGAGATTGAAAGTCACGGTGGGTCGGTGATGAAGTTGAGGCAGTCTGGGTTGGAAAGTCAGTGTGGGTTCAGTGGAGAGGGCATTGACGGGACAGCTAAAGAGAAACAAAGACAATCTGAAAAAAAACAGCTCTTTACCACAACCTGGTTCTCTGAATGGCCAGTCGCTCCTTTGGAGCCTCGTCTCTGGTACTGGTCCTCCATTGCCAGGAATGTCGTACCCACCTGGGTGATGCCACGGTTCTGGAAAACGTGCATGAAAAGCCACCACATCTTGGCAGTAGTTAGGAGCATTCCCTGAACTGTCTCCGCAACCTCTGGACACAGGAAAACATATAAACGATAAAGGGCTACCTTATCATTTCTGCTTTTAACTTCTCTGGGATTGTTGAAATTTAAATGTCAGGAAAATGGACATTGTATATTGTAACAATGGCAACCATTAATGGCGAATACCCTAATGTAATACTTAAAAAAAAAAAAAAATGAACAGATCGTTGGCATGTGTGTACTTCCGAGTGACATGAACTTGATTATGGTTTGGTGAAAGAAAAGCATCAATATGGAGAACAATATCTCTCCCCACACCACAGATAAAGTTACTAGAAATAGTGATTAGGTCTCACTTCTCAAGCCACAGCCCAGGAATGCTCCTGCATGTCTGCTTTTGTCTCAGAGGCCTTACTGTCTACTGTGATTTCTTCCATAATCCCCTCTCCTCATGATTAAGTGACTAAGGTTGTCTGATTGACATAATGATGTATTCATCTCCTCCTCAGAGACAGGTGAATAGGCAGCCATTTCCCCAACTAGCATAGGCTTCCCTCAGAAATACAAAAAAACATTTTTTGGGGGGAGGCACATGAGGAGATTGGCTGAGTCAGGTTGGAGACCTGAGCCAACTCCCCGTGCTCACCGGAGGGAGCGTCGTACTGGTCAGGCACCGTGTTATGGGGTGGAGCGAACGGTGTCTCCAGCTCCCCGCATTGGCCGGACTAGAGTGGGCATCCAGCCAGGACGGATGGTGCCGGCTCAGCGCATCTGGCTTCAAGTGTATCTGGCCTCTTCGGTCCAGTATATCCTGTGCCGGCTCTACGCACAGTGTCTCCGGTGCGCTCTCACAGCCCAGTGCGTCCTGTGCCAACCCCCTGCAGTTGCCGGGCTAGGGTGATCATCCAGCCAGGATGGGTTGTGCCAGCTCTGCTCTCCATACCTCCAGTGTGTCTCCACGGTCCAGTGAGGATCCATGGCATGAAGCCTCCAGTGATGATCCATGGCACGAAGCCTCCAGTGATGATCCATGGCACGAAGCCTCCAGTAATGATCCATGGCAATAAGCCTCCAGTGATGATCCATGGCACGAAGCCTCCGGTGAGGAGTCATGGCATGAAGCCTCCAGCGACGGCCTGCAGTCTGGAGCCTCCAGCGACGGCCTCCAGGCCGGGGCCCGCAGTGGGGGTGCCCAGTCCGGGGCCCAGCAACGAGGGTGCCCAGTCCAAGGCCCGCAACGAGGGTCCCCAGTCCGGGGCCCGCAACAAGGGTCCTCAGTCCGGGGCCCGCAACAAGGGTCCTAAGTCCGGGGCCCACTCTGTCCCCAGTCCGAGGTCGGCGACGAGGGGTCTCACACCAGAGGCGCCACCAAAGAGGTGTGAGCCAGAGGTGGAGCGGGGTCTACATCCTGCACCAGATCTGCCACCGCAGATAGATGCCCACCCAGACCCTCCCCTATAGGTTCAGGTCAGGGTGTGATGTGGGGTGGGCATTCTATGTTTTGTATTCTATGTTTCTTTATTTCTATGTATTGGCCGGGGAAGGTTCTCAATCAGGGACAGCTGTCTATCGTTGTCTCTGATTGGGAATCATACTTAGGTAGCCCTTTTTCCCTCCTTTCAGTGTGGGTAGTTAACTTTGTTAGAGGCATCATAGCCCTGTTAAGCTTCACGGTCGTTTTGTATTGTTTTTGTTGGCGACATTCTAATAAAAAGGAATATGTACGCTGACCACGCTGCACCTTTGTCCCTTTCTTACAATGCCCGTGACACCTTTCTATTTTTTTTCAGTTATGTTCAATTGCATTCTTCATACTATAAAATAATGCCACATAATTCTAAGCAAACCTTG
The DNA here is from genome assembly GCF_036934945.1 of Oncorhynchus masou masou. Taxonomy (NCBI): domain Eukaryota; kingdom Metazoa; phylum Chordata; class Actinopteri; order Salmoniformes; family Salmonidae; genus Oncorhynchus; species Oncorhynchus masou. The sequence goes on from NC_088219.1 coordinate 39,173,764, forward strand.
TCTGCTAAATGATCTAGTGTAGCCCACAGCCATATGGCATAGCCAGATTATGGCCTAACTTAAGGACAACTGAGAGTATTCTGTTCTTCTGAAATAGATGACATTGTTTTCATATCATGTTTCTTTAGAGCTGTCTAAAATAAATAATGGATTTATTCTGATGGTGTTGGCTATATTGCATGGTTTTATTAGACTTCTTAAAATGTAGATGTTCTAAAGGTCTTACATCAGTGGCTTGTTGACTACGCGTGGCAGCCAGGAGATGCTAAATGTGACATGACTGCCACAGCCCTAGTCAAGACATCTCCACTTGACAACCCACGATTGGACCTGATCTGGGTTCTGAAGGTAAAGCAGAAATCAAGTGCTTTCTGGCATCTCTCAAAAATATGTGTTACTGATAGAGGGGGGAGAGGAAATGTGAGGATATAGGTTCTTCTGACAGAGACTGGATAGAGAGGCGGAGGGAGCTTAGTCGTCTTGGAAACAGGTCTGCTCTACCTCACTATATCTGTCTCAAGGATATAATGTACAGATGCATATAGATAGCAATATATAAGATCTTTGAATTTAGCATGTACAGTATATCAATCCAAATAGTAGGCTACCTCATAGAAAGAGATTCATGGCAATGGTTTATTTTGCAGGGTAAAGGTTCCATGGCACAACTTTCATTGGCTTGTTTTGCATAGCCACTATTCACATCTACTCTGCTGACTCCACAGATAAGACCCACCTCCTAGGATGCTCTGTTTTGTACAGACTACACTTATGACCTGTGGCCTATTCAGAAGACTGATCAGATATAAATGTATTATTTAGAACAGATATGATTGTCCGTCAGGTATCACTTTATCAGTATTCGTAGAATTTATATTTACAAAGTGTGTGTTCCACTGCGATGACTGGTGCCTGTATCTTTTTCTCTCCTCACCAGCCTGCTCCGCTCTGCTCTCAGTCACTTGGAGAATTCAGTGAGGAGGGAATACTGCCATGGGCACCCTGTGCCAGCAGGAGAGTGTGTGATGTGCCAGCTGTTTTTAATGTCACCGTTTGAGCTAGTTGGCCATGGTGAAGCTGAGGCACACCACGAGGACTGCAGGGCTGGTTACTCAGCAGGCTGACATCATCTCTGGAAAAGCCTCACTCGTGTTCGAGAGAGTGAAATGTGGAAAAGTGGGTTTGGTGCTCGCCGCAACGCATGATACGCAGTATCCTGGTTCAGCTGCATTTCCTTCCTTTCAAAGCGGCATGGTTTGGCTCAGAGAAGTGTTAGCATTGAAAATTGTCAAGGTTCTTTTAGGTTTAGCTGCTCATTCGAGAGTTATGGAAAAAGTAGGGGGACATTGAAATAGATACAGTGCCTTGCGAATAATTTTGCACGCCCAATTTTTCAGTTTTTGATCTGTTAAAAAAGTTTGAAATATCCAATAAATGTCGTTCCACTTCATGATTGTGTCCCACTTGTTGTTGATTCTTCACAAAAAAAATACAGTTTGAAGCCTGAAATGTGGCAAAAGGTCGCAAAGTTCAAGGGGGCCGAATACTTTCGTAAGGCACTGTACATTGAAAGTGGTATGTCTATCTCATTCCAACTCTGACCAACCTCTTGAGATACAGTAGCTTAACAATGATGACATCACCATCCTCTCCGATGTATGGAGTGGTGCTGTTTTAGACAATGGAGCAGCTATGGAGCGTGCGTTGTTGACAGGCCCCTGGATTTTGGACAGCTCTGTCAGAAAGAGCCTACTTTCTCCTGTCTCTCTAAAACAAAAGCCATGTCCTCTCCATAGTCCGTGCATCCGCAGAAGCTGGGAGAACCTAAGTGACCTAGGAGGATTGAGTAGTAAAGTATTTGTAACACTGCGGACCCTGGTGCTCTTATGGCAATGGTTTAGAGGTTGACTATCTTGGAACAGATCTAATATCTTGGATCAGGTCTTTCTTGCAAAATTTGTAATCTCAAAGAGACTAACCTGGATAAATAAAAGTTAAATAGATATTAGAAAGAGTCAGAAGGGATTTGAGGAGAAGCTACCTTCCCCTGGACCGTTTTTTAAGATCCCATCCATCCCATCCAAGTAATTTTCCAATGGGGATACTGGACTGTTCATCATAGAACTGACAAAGCCAAATATTTCTAGTGCAAACCATATGTGACTTACCACCTGGATTTGGTTTTGTGAAATGTGAAAGTGTTTTTTACATTCGATAAAAGTGGAGACCCAGAGCTACAAAATGGTATATCATACACTGCATTTGAGGAACAATGGGAAAGTAATTCTGCTTTGAAAGTTTATCAACTAACTTTTAAAAATCTCCTTACAGCCATTCAGTATCGTTCACACTCCCTTAAACTTTAGCCCCAGCCAACTCGTTTCGCTCTCGGAGTGCACACTTGACGCTCTGGCAGATGATTTGTTTACCTCTGGATAACATGAAAATAACTTAACCAGCTCTGCTGGCAACAATTTCATTACTCTTTTTTTGCAGACGCTTACTGACACCGGTCATATTCAATGGGTGTTGTACACACGTTAACGAATGAGGCAGTCAGGTAACGTTAGCTAGTTAAACAACAATGAACAAAATGCCAACAATGCCACAGTGCTGGGAGCTAACCAACTAGGTTCAGTGCTAGCTAGCTAACATGAGCCTCTAACTAGAAAAGCAAACTGCTCAGGGAAACAAATAATAAAGTCCTCTAGGGAGCCAGTCAGCTAACGTTAGCTAGCAAGGTAAACAATGAACCTAGCTAGGTAAATAACATTTCACATTTAGTTAAACAACAATGAACAAAATGCCAACAATGCTCTGACTAGAAAAGCAAACAGCTATGGGAAACAAATAATAATGTCAGCTAGGGAGCCAGCCAGCTAATGTCAGCTAGATTCCCTTAGGGCCCAGACATGGATCTAAGGCTGGTTTCTGTTTGTCTACCTAATGGTTACATTTAGAAACTGGCAGGGTAAACTGATCCTAAACCTCTGCTTAAGGACAACCGTAGCCAGAAAACCAAGCGTGCCACTAATTCAAATCTATTCCCAGGGGCAACATTTAATTACAAACCAAAAGGGGAGAAGAGATAAATTAGCCTTCATATGGTCTCTCAGACACCATATCAACAGACAGGCAGGCAGGCGAATGAGTGTTAGTGGGGTTGGGAATATTGCTTTTTAGGGGTACAAGCAGCAATGCTCGGAGAAACCCTATTGTATTTGTTTGTGTTCATTATTTTCCTTCTTCCCACAATTCAGGGAAAATGCTAATTGCTGTGAGATAATAATGCCAAAGAGGATGCAACCTTGCATGATGCTAAAGTGACAGGGGCCAAAGCCTCTCATGCAATGCCATGTCAATTAGCCATATGGTGGCTCGAACTGTCAAACCTGCTCCCGTTTCCCCTCTCTGGCGCTCGAGGGCGCCAGGATGCCCTTCATTACGAACACCTGTCACCTGTCATCATTATGCGCATCTGCGCTCATTGTACTCACCTGGACTCCTTCATGCTGTTGATTGCTCCCTCTATATCTGTTACCTCAGTTATGTTCTCCTTGTCATCATGCCGCTTTTTTCCCCTTGTCCAGATGCTGTTCTTGTTTGGTTTGATGTCTGTTTTCCATTACATGTTTTTATTTTACCAGGCAAGTCAGTTAAGAACAAATTCTTATTTTCAATGATGGCCTAGGAACAGTGGGTTGACTGCCGTGTTCAGGGGCAGAATGACAGATTTGTACCTTGTCAGCTCGGGAATTTGATCTCGCAACCTTTTGGTTACTAGTCCAATGCTCTAACCACTAGGCTATGCTGCCGTCACTAGGCTAAGCTCACTCCCTGTACTTACTTCTCGTCTCCAGCGTTGGTCCTGAGAGAATGCTGACACCACTATTTGAAGCATCATGGAGTTCTTGTTTTTTGTTTTTGGTGGTGATGTTGGGTCCAGGTGTCGCTGCCGATGGAACAGGGGGTTCTTTACCTGGCTCAAGAGGTTTCCCCGGTTGGTTTGGTAGGCTCCCATCCCACGTCATGCCTCAGCTGGCTCGTCAGGCTCCCACGCCTCAGTGGGATCATCAGGCTTTCACATCTCAGACGGCTCGTTGGGCTCCCACGCTTCAGACGGCTCGTCGGGCTCCCACCGTCACGCCTGCTCCTGCTTCCCCTCTCTGGCGCTCAAGGGCTCTAGGCTGCCCTTCATTACGCACACCTGTCACCATCATTACATGCATTAGCGCTCATTGAACTCACCTGGACTCCTTCACGTTGTTGATTGCTCCCTCTATCTGTCTGTTCCTCACTTATGTTCCCCGTGTCAGCATTATTGTCATCACTCTGTTGTTTTGTTTGATGTCAGTTTTCCATTAAATGTTCCTTGTACTTGCTTCCCATCTCCAGCGTCGGTCCTTACAATAACAAATAATTGAAGATGGAAACTTTGAAAGGTCTCGCCCCGTGAGACTTAAAGTCATGATATTTGATGCACTTCTCTTCACTTGGAACAAATTTGCCTCAAGGACCCAGAAGGTCCGCCAAGATAGATTTTCCACTATTTTTAATATGCTACTCTTAAAACTCAGAAAGACTGATGTGCACGCAACTTGATAACATTTATTGGCCAAGGTCTCTCAACTCAATATTTTCCAGCTTAGTATCTCAAACAATAGGGCCACTATGGACCAATGAACATTCACGTAGGCTGGCAAAAAAAGTAATATAAATCAAAGTGACTTTTTACAAAACTTGATACACGTTTAAAAAAAAAACTGTCAAGACTCAATATATACAAACACATTCAGATTGACCATATGGGGGCACTATAACGGGCACATATTTATTTTCTCCTGATTTCTTTGACTCAGAGTCATGGAATTTGGCACACTTTCTCTGGGAGGTGCACAGCCCCATGGTGGTGCTGTTGGACAATAAAAAACATTAATACAAGATCATTGGTGGCCATATTGTTTGAGCTAGAATTTGGGAAAATAGGCCTACCACCATCTTGTCATCAGCAAACTTGATGGTGTTGGAGTTGTGCGTGGCCATGCAGTCATGGGTGAACACGGAGTACAGGAGGGGACTGAGCACACACCCATGTGGGGCCCACATGTTGAGGGTCAGCATGGGGGAGGTGATGTTGCCTGCCCTCACCACCTGGGGTCGGCCCATCAGGAAGTCCAGGAACCAGTTGCCGAGGGAGGTGTTCAGTCCCAGGGTCCCAAGCTTGGTGACTAGCTTGAAGGGGACTATGGTGTAGAACGCAGAACTGTAGTCATCGAACAGCATTCTTACATAGTTATTCCTCTTATCTCGGTGGGTGAGGGCAGTGTGGAGTGCAATTGAGATTGCATCGTCTATTTAGAAAACAAACATGTATTTAACCTTTATTTAAATAGGCAAGTCAGTTTAAGAGCAAACTCTTATTTACAATGACGGCCTACCTCGGCCAAACCCTAACCCGACGGCGCTGGGTCAATTGTGCGCCACCTATGGATCTGTTCGGGAAGTATGCAAATTGGAGTGGTTCTAGAAAGTTAAGATAAATGCCCAAAAAGTCACAAATATACAAAAGTTAGGTCGGAGCTCACAAGACGGCAGCCATACGGTAATGCCCTGAAGACAAAGAATGAATAACATTCAACACAGTCACATTCAAGTGTGATCCCTATTGAAATGTCCAGTTTCTTGACTATTGGTCATTGTTATGGATTCCCTTTTGATGCCTTGTAGCTGACAAGCAGAATCCAAGCTTACCCAAAGCACGTGGGGTTTTCCTCTGAGGAATCTTTTAGCTTTGGGCTCTGAACAAGACAAAGGATGGGTATTGTCCCCTTGAAAGTGTTGGAACGCTCCATCCACGTGGTTATATCCCACTAATTCCCCCAAGACAGGAAACTGTCAGCATGATCATAAGAAGAATGTGTCAACATGGTTGTCTTGTGGTACGCTTTCAAGACTATTTGTTTTTAAATCGATGCACGGGACCATAATCCATCAATTGGGTGTCGATGACATTCATGTCCACTTGAATCTTACTATGACTTTATCTTTAATCTTTGTGGTATGCTCTGCCACAATGCAGTTCCCCACATTTAATAGCATCAGCAGTGTTTTGTGGGTGACCTCACTGTATCCACATCTGCTTGTAAGAAAACGCATCTGGAATGAATGGTACAACACTGATATGTTACATTGCGGAAAAGTGGTACAATGACTAAATTTGAATGAACTTAAAACAAAACATACTGTATTGATCCATGGTGGCCGGAACATGCGTTCATCAGCTATTTTATTGTATATTCTGCATTGACTAACATCTGATCTACACATGAACCCATGCTGTGATGTCGGGTTTAAAGAAAATGACGATTCGGATTTATCCATTAACAATGCGAATTTAAAACTCCATTCAGCTTTTGAAGTATGGAAATGGTGAAGTTATTTTTCCATGGGTCATATTAATGATATCAGAAAATACTATATACTACCGGTCAAAAGTTTTAAAACACCTACTCATTCAAGGTTATTTTGTGTTTAAAAAAAACATTTTCTACATTGTAGAATAATAATGAAGACATGGAATCTATGAAATAACACATATGGAATCATATAGTAACCAAAAAAGTGTTAAACAAATCAAAATATATTTTACATTTGAGATTGTCACCCTTTGCATTGATGACAGCTGTGCACGCTGTTGGCATTCTCTCATCCAGCTCCACCTGGAATGCGTTTCCAACAATCTTGAATGAGTTCCCACATATACTGAGCACTTTTACATGAAGGTCTGAATTATGGTGGTTTACAGCAGTGCTTCCCAAACAGTGGGTCGGGACCAGGTCTTGAAGGTCTTCAAGAAGCTTCAGGGTGGGTTGTGGCACCATACAGTTTGGTTGTAACCACAAGTCTATGCAGCTCTCCAGTATGCTCTGTTGTATAGGCAGGCCTCTCTGTATTCCATCCCAGGTTGCTCCAGGCCTACTTAGTTAATACCATCCATCTGACATTTCCCTACACTGAGAGATGGCCGGCCTTCAGAGAAGGCTCCACAACATGGCTGTGGTTAGCAACTACTCAGCACTTTTACGCTCGCAGCTGCAGAAACACTACTCGGAGACCTGGACATATGGATGGAAAATGTGTGGGAGTGAAAGACGGGACCTTCTCACTGAAGTGAGGTCTTTTACAAGGAGTTCCCAATCTTGCAGAGTACTGTACCACAGCAGCTAGGAGAAACTGTGGAGGTCTGCTGGAACGCTATGAAACACTGTCGGAAGTCTAATTGCACAAGACTCATGCATACTGTATGTGGAGAATTACGGTACACAGAGTTAGGCCTATCCTCATGCCCCAAGCCGAGGACATTTGTCTAACTTCTTAAATTTAAGATCACAATGGAACGAAGAGGAATATTATTACTGCACCATAAACATCCAGAGAAGCTAGTATGTTAGAACTGCAGAGGTTGTGAAAGGGCTAACCTCTGTGAAACAGGGCTTTTCATGTTATGGTAACAGGGTTATTTAGGTAGCATGTAAGATTGATTTGGGTGAATTTAATGGCGTTTAAGATGTAATACAACCGGGGAGAGGGTAAACATACTGTACACAAAGCGTGGGTAAAGGTTGTGCGCTTGTGTCTGTGGGAAAGGCCACTGCTAAATCATTTTATTCCAAACAATATTGTGTTAGCTGATTTGTATATGGCAAAGCTCCCTTGAATGCAAAATATGTAAATAGGACATATATCAAGTTAAGATAAACACAGAGTGCAGATGTATTTCTAGCTGTCGAAAGATGGCGAGGGAGCATTGTTTCCGTAGAGGATAGACATACAGTAGACTCCTGGGAATCATGATGATCTTGTCTGGGTCTATGATGTTCAACACAAGAAGGTGCATGATTGTACAGCACAGCGAATAATAAGAAGAGGAGATGAACACTTTAACATATGAACACTTAATATACTTCACTTATACTTAAAAGTCTTTGTTCACAAGGGTGCTTGATTAGCAAATTCAGAGAGAAGTAAATGTGGTAGGAAACAGCACAGCTTGTGTGCTAGTAGGGGACCGAGGGAGGCATCACTCAACACAATCTATCACCTGCAAGATGTCTAACACCCGCAATTGCATGCAAAAAACTTCCTAGAAAAATGAAGCATTCTATGGCCAGATTTCTTTCTCTTGTTAACGGTCCCACACACAAATGTGATGCACTGTAACCATGACTACAGCCAACTACTTCTGCTCATACCTTAAAAAGCACATTGTCACAGCGACGCCACGCCACATGTCACTGCAGCAGACAATCCAATTAAATCAATTTGTCACACATGACACTGAGACAGTTCTTTACTTTGCCCCAAGTAAGTCTCTGCCCTCTGGCCATGTCTTAACACACTATCACATAACTAGGGTTATAGAATTCATCCGTGTATTTTTGCACATCAGTCAAATTGAATCCAACTTATAACAGTTTCCTAACAGAACTTTGCTTCTCAAACAACAAAGATAATTTAGATAAGCAGTGAATACAGCTAAAATTGTTACATTTCTTCAGTTATACCCTCTCTGATTATGGCAATAAAATACGGTTGCAGAGTTTTATAGTATTGTGTACTTGTTTTTTCATTTTTTTTCCATTTAACCTTTATTTAACCAGGTAGGCTAGTTGAGAACAAGTTCTCATTTACAACTGCGACCTGGCCAAGATAAAGCATAGCAGTGTAAACAGACACCACACAGAGTTACTCATGGAGTAAACAATTAACAAGTCAATAACACAGTAGAAAAAAAGAGAGTCTATATACATTGTGTGCAAAAGACATGAGGAGGTAGGCGAATAATTACAATTTTGCAGATTAACACAGGAGTGATAAATGATCAGATGGTCATGTACATGTAGAGATATTGGTGTGCAAAAGAGCAGAAAAGTAAATAAATAAAAACAGTATGGGGATGAGGTAGGTAAAAATGGGTGGGCTATTTACCGATAGACTATGTACAGCTGCAGCGATCGGTTAGCTGCTCAGATGTTTGAAGTTGGTGAGGGAGATAAAAGTCTCCAACTTCAGCGATTTTTGCAATTCGTTCCAGTCGCAGGCAGCAGAGAACTGGAACGAAAGGCGGCCAAATGAGGTGTTGGCTTTAGGGATGATCAGTGAGATACACCTGCTGGAGCGCGTGCTACGGGTGGGTGTTGCCATCGTGACCAGTGAACTGAGATAAGGCGGAGCTTTACCTAGCATGGACTTGTAGATGACCTGGAGCCAGTGGGTCTGGCGACAAATATGTAGCGAGGGCCAGCCGACTAGAGCATACAGGTCGCAGTGGTGGGTGGTATAAGGTGCTTTAGTAACAAAACATCGTGTGACTCCAAGTTAACTTCGATATGATGGTTATTATATCAATACTTGTACATAAAAGACATTTCCACTGCACTGGCTGGGATATTCCCAGAAGTTCTCTCTCATTCTGCAGTATGCCTTTGATTCCATTTATCTGTACAGTTTAAACATCAAATTATGTATATATGTATTCATGTATTCATTATACCTATTTTTGTGCATTTTTTATATTCTTGGGAAAATCCTAACTTGACTTTACACATGCATAAATGCAGACTTTTGTGTGAATCATCCATTGATCACTATGGGTGGCTTCCGTGGATATTTGAGTTGCTGTCAAGTTAGGATTCAAACCTGCAGGCTTTACACTTTGATTTAATTCATTGATCCCCGTTCTCAATTAAAGATAACAGTTGTTCTGAATTGACATCCTCTTATAAGACCCAAACCATTTCCCACTCCTTATATCAGATGATAATCTCGTTAAGAGCTCAACTGATATAAAACCTCAGAGTAAAAGAATTCCTCTGTCTTTGTTATGCCAAGAACTACTCCCGGGGCCCCTGGATGTCCTCGTTTCCTGTCAGGAAGTTGTTGAACACAGTTCCCTGTTCCAAGATCCCCCATAAACACACCATGCTCTCCCGGAAGTGAGCCTTAGGTAAGGTGAACCTTTACTTCTTCTTCTAAGCAATCCTGCTGATCCATCATTTACTGTACCTGTGTTTGGGATGCATCGGGACTGTTGAGACTGTGGGCATAGAGGTGATTTCCGGACAATTATTGACTTCCCATTCATGGAGTATGAGGCCGTGTAGAGTTGTATTTTTAGCAGTGTGTCTTAAACAGTGGTAAAGCAATAAGATGTGGCGACAGGCTTGATATCAGAGTCACAGATCATAACAATGCTGTTCTCATATCCTGTTTGAGGTATTAGCTAATTACATGACAGTTGAAGCCTCTGGGGTTTGTACAGTACCTTTAACAATGTGCACCAAGGATTGAGCTCTTCTTTGAAATACTGAGGCATAATTCCATAAAAGACATTTCCACCGCATAATACATTTCACGGACACAAAAAGATCCCACCATGTCGAACAAAAAAATGATCTGTCGGCATTTATACAATTTTCTGAAACTTCCTGTTTCTATCACAGCTATTATGCTTTTTTTATACAGTGTTTTTAGAATATGATTACCGAATATGGTTACTGGTTACTTAATATGGTCGCCAAAGTCGAGGATCTGTAGGATAGTCAGTTTTACTAGGGTAAGTTTGGCGGCGTGAGTGAAGGAGGCTTTGTTGCGGATTAGAAAGCCGACTCTAGATTTGATTTTAGATTGGAGATGTTTGATATGAGTCTGGAAGGAGAGTTTACAGTCTAGCCAGACACCTAGGTACTTATAGATGTCCACATATTCTAGGTCGGAACCATCCAGGGTGGTGATGCTAGTCGGGCGTGCGGGTGCAGGCAGCGAATGGTTGAAAAGCATGCATTTGGTTTTACTAGCGTTTAAGAGCAGTTGGAGGCCACGGAAGGAGTGTTGTATGGCGTTGAAGCTCGTTTGGAGGTTAGATAGCACAGTGTCCAAGAACGGGCCGGAAGTATACAGAATGGTGTCGTCTGCGTAGAGGTGGATCAGGGAATTGCCCGCAGCAAGAGCAATATCATTGATATATACAGAGAAAAGAGTCGGCCCGAAGAATTGAACCCTGTGGCACCCCCATAGAGACTGCCAGAGGACCGGACAGCATGCCCTCCGATTTGACACACTGAACTCTGTCTGCAAAGTATTTGGTGAACCAGGCAAGGCAGTCATCAGAAAAACCGAGGCTACTGAGTCTGCCGATAAGAATATGGTGATTGACAGAGTCGAAAGCCTTGGCAAGGATGATGAAGACGGCTGCACAGTATTGTCTTTTATCGATGGCGGTTATGATATCGTTTAGTACCTTGAGCGTGGCTGAGGTGCACCCATGACCGGCTCGGAAACCAGATTGCACAATGGAGAAGGTACGGTGGGATTTGAGATGGTCAGTGACCTGTTTGTTGACTTGGCTTTCGAAGACCTTAGATAGGCAGGGCAGGATGGATATAGGTCTGTAACAGTTTGGGTCCAGGGTGTCTCCCCCTTTGAAGAGGGGGATGACTGCGGCAGCTTTCCAATCTTTGGGGTTCTCAGACAATATGAAAGAGAGGTTGAACAGGCTGGTAATAGGGGTTGCGACAATGGTGGCGGATAGTTTCAGAAATATTGGGACCAGATTGTCAAGCCCAGCTGATTTGTACGGGTCCAGGTTTTGCAGCTCTTTCAGAACATCTACTATCTGGATTTGGGTAAAGGAGAACCTGGAGAGGCTTGGGCGAGTAGCTGCGGGGTGGGGTCGGAGCTGTTGGCCGAGGTTGGAGTAGCCAGGAGGAAGGCATGGCCAGCCATTGAGAAATGCTTGTTGAAGTTTTCGATAATCATGGATTTATCGGTGGTGACCGTGTTACCTAGCCTCAGTGCAGTGGGCAGCTGGGAGGAGGTGCTATTGTTCTCCATGGACTTCACAGTGTCCCAGAACTTTTTGGAGTGAGAGCTACAGGATGCACATTTCTGCCTGAAGAAGCTGGCCTTTGCTTTCCTGACTGACTGTGTGTATTGGTTCCTGACTTCCCTGAACAGTTGCATATCGCGGGGACTATTCGATGCTATTGCAGTCTGCCACAGGATGTTTTTGTGCTGGTCGAGGGCAGTCAGGGCTGGAGTGAACAGAGCATGCTTATCTAAAATGGTGAGAAAGTTACTTTTAAAAGAAGGACCAGGCATCCTCAACTGACGGGATGAGGTCAATATCCTTCCAGGATACCCGGGCCAGGTCGATTAGAAAGGCCTGCTCACAGAAGTGTTTTAGGGAGCGTTTGACAGTGATGAGGGGTGGTCGTTTGACTGCGGATCCGTAGCCGATACAGGCAATGAGGCAGTGATTGCTGAGATCCTGGTTGAAGACAGCGGAGGTGTATTTGGAGGGCCAGTTGGTCAGGATGACATCTATGAGGGTGCCCTTGTTTACAGATTTAGGGTTGTACCTGGTGGGTTCCTTGATGATTTGTGTGAGATTGAGGGCATCTAGCTTAGATTGTAGGACTACCGGGGTGTTAAGCATATCCCAGTTTAGGTCACCTAACAGAACAAACTCTGAAGCTAGATGGGGGGGCGATCATTTCACAAATGGTGTCCAGGGCACAGCTGGGAGCTGAGGGAGGTCGGTAGCAAGCGGCAACAGTGAGAGACTTATTTCTGGAGAGAGTAATTTTAAAATTAGTAGTTCGAAGTGTTTGGGTATGGACCTGGAAAGTATGACGTTACTTTGCAGGCTATCTCTGCAGTAGACTGCAACTCCTCCCCCTTTGGCAGTTCTATCTTGACGGAAAATGTTATAGTTGGGTATGGAAATCTCCGAATTTTTGGTGGCCTTCCTGAGCCAGGATTCAGACACGGCAAGGTCATCAGGGTTAGCGGAGTGTGCTAAAGCAGTGAGTAAAACAAACTTAGGGAGGAGGCTTCTGATGTTGACATGCATGAAACCAAGTATTTTTCGATCACAGAAGTCAACAAATGAGGGTGCCTGGGGACATGCAGGGCCTGGGTTTACCTCCACATCACCCGCGGAACAGAGGAGGAGTAGTATGAGGGTGCGGCTAAAGGCTATCAAAACTGGTCGCCTAGAGCGTTGGGGACAAAGAATAAAAGGAGCAGATTTCTGGGCATGGTAGAATATATTCAGGGCATAATGCGCAGACAGGGGTATGGTGGGGTGTGGGTACAGCAGAGGTAAGCCCAGGCACTGGGTGATGATAAGAGAGGTTGTATCTCTGGACATGCTGGTTGTAATGGGTGAGGTCACCACATGTGTGGGAGGTGGGACAAAGGAGGTATCAGGGGTATGAAGAGTGGAACTAGGGGCTCCATTTTAAACTAAAACAATGATAACTAACCTGAACAACAGTATACAAGGCATATTGACATTTGAGAGAGACATACAGCGAGGCATACAGTAATCACAGGTGTTGATTGGGAGAGCTAGCTAAAACAGTAGGTGAGACAACAACAGCAGGTAAAATGGCGTTGACTAAGCAGAGAGGGTCGGATTAACTACACACAGAGCCTGAGTGCGGCTGGGGCCGACAGATAAAACATAAACAAACAGAATGGAGTACCGTGATTAATGGACAGTCCAGGCATCAGCTATGTAGCCAAGTGATCACAGTGTCCAGGGGGCAGCGGTGGATGGGACAGGGAAGCTAGACTGGCGAGTATTATCCAGGCTAAAGAAAACTGGCTGGCTGTGCATAAGGTAAAAGCCGCTAGCAGTGGCTAACAATGACTAAATAGCTTGTAGCTGGTTAGCTTCTGGAGGTTCTTGAATGTGTTCTAAAAAGGCAGGTTACCGGAAGGTATAATCAAATTAAAAATCGAAAAAGAGATTGAAAGTAAATATGGGTCCAGTGAGTGGTTGGGCTGGCTGGGGACACGGCGATTCAGACAGTTAGCAGGCCTGTGCTAACAAGCTAACAGTTAGTAGGCCGGGGCTAAACAAGCTAGCAGTTAGCAGACCAGGGCTAAAACTTTAGCCTTTGGGGGACGTTGCGATGGGGTTAAGTCTGTTTATGCCTCTTCATGCGGTAACATCGATAGACCGGTCGTGGGTCTGGATATTGTAGCCCAGGAGTATGCTTCGGTGGTAGCACAGGAGCTCTGGCCGGGCTAGCTTCAAGCTAAGTGGATGGAAACACTAGCCAGGAGTAGTCATCCGGGAATGCGGTTAGCTAGTTAGCTAGTTGTGAAGATCCAGATGAAAATGTTCCGTTTGCGGTGGGAATCCGGGATAAAAATAATAGGTCCGTAATGCTCTGGTTAGAGTCGCGTTGTTCGAACTGGCGAGAGCTTTCCGAGCTAAAGGTTAGCTGATGACCGCTAGCAATGGTTTGCTGACTGGTAGCTGGTAGTTAGCAGGCTCGCTTCAGTTGAGGGGTTCCGGATCCGAAGTAAATATAAACACTTTAGAAAAAGAAAAAAAAGCAGATCCATGCTACATTGGGTGAGGCGGGTTGCAGGAGAGTATTTAGATGTTGAGGGTTAGCAAAATGTTTTAAAAGATATGCAAAGAAAAATGTGTAAAAAAACAATATATACAAGGGACACGACACGACAAGACGTCTGACTGCTACGCCATCTTGGACTATGTGATGAGATGTCACCAAGCCAATGGATGGCACTACTGTTGTGGTACTTTCTGTATCAATGAGCCAACTTAGGCATTACCTACTATGCACTTAAGGGAGCTGTATGCATGCTAACCAATGATGCTGAAGTAAATACAGTCTTATGAACATTACCTGTATCTGTATTGAATAATCAGTCCATAAAACATGTCAGAACCAAATAGGTATGTCCTTGAATCAAAAGAATACACAGAGAAGAGCACTCTCTAGGAACAGACTTGCCCACTACCTAGCCAGCTACGACGAAAGCAAAAAATATGGCTTACCTGTTAATTCCCGTACCAGAGCATACCCACTAGGCTAAAACTGTTTGAATGCAATGACTTTCAATGAAAGTGAAAAAACTGATTGGATTTGCAAAAAGTCATCAACGTAAGGGAATTCCATATCTTTTTCATCTTCTTTCATCTTTTTAACCTAAATCCAATGACATTTTTGGTTGATTTCATGTGGAATTCACATTTGGTTGACAACTCAACCAAATGCATATGTCACGAACCGGCTCGAAGTCCATAACAAAAGGGTGACAACGTGGAGATAAGGAATAACAAAAATATATTTATTAACTGAATTAGCCTAAATACAATTAACAATGGTGTGTGTAGTCAGTAATCAGTAGTGTAAGTGAGTGGTTGCATGCATATACAGTGCCTTGCGAAAGTATTCGGCCCCCTTGAACTTTGCGACCTTTTCCACATTTCAGGCAGAATAATTTTGCACGCCAAATTTTTCAGTTTTTGATTTGTTAAAAAAGTTTGAAATATCCAATAAATGTCGTTCCACTTCATGATTGTGTCCCACTTGTTGTTGATTCTTCACAAAAAAATACAGTTTTATATCTTTATGTTTGAAGCCTGAAATGTGGCAAAAGGTCGCAAAGTTCAAGGGGGCCGAATACTTTCGCAAGGCACTGTATGTGATAATGAGGGTTGTTGAAAGGTGCCAAAGCAAGCAAACAAACAAAATCTAACAGTGTGTCTGCATGGAGAGAGCCTCCTCAATGAATGGGGAAGAGCCCAGGTGTGTCCCGAGCCCAGGTGTGTCCCATTTCGCTGACGACCCTCCCGGCTCATTCCACCGACATCCTATTAAGGAAAACAAGAGCAAAGAGAGAGAATTCGGCAGACAGAGTGAGAGGGTCGTCACACATATCAAAACTAGATGTTGATCTGATGTCTGTGCCCAGAGGGTATGGACGTGAAAGGTGACACATACAGTAACCACTGGGAAACAATTTAAGCACAAGGAGAAAACTATGAGATCGGTACCGGTCGCGACAACAAGGAGGCAGTAGTGCGCTTAGCAACTCTGCTAACAGTGATTGGAAAGGAATGCCACCTGTTAATGAGCATGCTCAGAGAACCGAACCTCACTCTGAACTAAGCCATAGACATGTTGTTCAAGTGAACAACCACAAATGCAAATCAAGAAAATTGGTGGAGGTGAACCAGAGAATGTACATTTTAACTACCGTGAGCAACTTTCAGAATCAAAAAGCCAAACATATGGTTGTAAACAGACAGAGTTTGCAGGGGATACTAATACAAATAGAATGCCAAAAAAACCTACCCCGTCATTTCTGTGGTTCAGTCCATGCCAAAGCCAAATGCACAGTATCACCTATAAAACATGCGGCAAACAAAACCATTTTGCCAGACTTTGTAAAGAAGCAAAGCACAAACCTCAACTCAATCTAGTCATGGAAGACAATGAGTCAGATAACTAAACAACAGAGGCAATGTGGTATTTGGTTTTTGAGTAGGATCCCCATTAGCTGTTGCAAAAGCAGCAGATACTCTTCCTGGGATCCACACAAAACATGAAACATAATACAAAATGGCATAATACAGAACATCAATAGACGAGAAAAGCTCAAGGACACTACTACATACATTTTTTGTAGCCTACATATCAATGCATACACAAACTATCTAGGTCCAATAGGGGAGAGGCGTTGTGCCGTGAGGTGTTGCTTTATCTGTTTTTTGAAACCAAGTTTGCTGTTTATTTGAGCAATATGAGATGGAAGGAAGTTCCATGCAATAAGGGCTCTATATAATACTGTACGCTTTCTTGAATTTGTTCTGGATTTGGGGACTGTGAAAAGACCCCTGGTGGCATGTCTGGTGGGATAAGTGTGTGTGTCAAAGCTGTGTGTAAGTTGACTATGCAAACAATTTGGGATTTTCAACACATTAATGTTTCTTATAAAAAGAAGTGATGCAGTCAGTCTCTCCTCAACTCTTGGCCAAGAGAGACTGGCAGCATAGTATTTATATCAGCCCTCTGATTACAATTAAGAGCAAAACGTGTCGCTCTGTTCTGGGCCAGCTGCAGCTTAACTAGGTCTTTCCTTGCAGCACTGGACCACACGACTGGATAATAATCAAGATTAGACAAAACTAGAGCCTGCAGAACTTGCTTTTTGGGGTGTGGTGTCAAAAAAGCAGAGCATCTCTTCATTACGGCTAGACCTGTCCCCATCTTTACAATGTTTTGATCATGACAGTTTACAATCTAAGATAACGCCAAGTAATTTAGTCTCCTCAACTTGGTCAACAGCCACACCATTCATTACCAGATTCAGCTGAGGTCTAGCAGTTAAGGAATGATTTGTACCAAATACAATGCTCTTAGTTTTAGAGATGTTCAAGACCAGTTTATTACTGGCCACCCATTCCAAAACAGACTGCAACTCTTTGTTAAGGTTTCAGTGACTGCATTAGTAGTGGTTGCTGATGCGTATATGGTTGAATCATCAGCATACATGGACACACATACTTTGTTTAATGCCAGTGGCAGGTCATTGGTCAAAAATAGAAAAGAGTAGAGGGCCGAGAGAGTTTCCCTGCGGTACACCACACTTTACATGTTTGACATTAGAGAAGCTTCCATTTAAGAAAACCCTTTGAGTTCTATTAGATAGATAGCTCTGAATTCACATTATGGCAGAGGTTGAAAAGCCATAGCACATACGTTTTTTCAACAACAGGTTATGGTCAATAATATCAAAGAATGCACTGAAATTTAAAAGGGCAGCTCCCACAATCTTTCAACCAATCATTAGTAATTTGTGTCAGTGCAGTACATGTTGAGTGCCCTTCTCCATAAGCATGTTGAAAGTCAGTTGTTAATATGTTTACAGAGAAATAGCATTGTATTTGGTCAAACACAATTTTTTCCAACAGTTTGCTTAGAGCTGGCAGCAAACTTATAGGTATGCTGTTAGAACCTGTAAAGACCGCTTTACCACTCTTGGGTAGCAGAATTACTTTAGCTTCCCTCCAGGCCTGAGGACAAAGACTTTTCTCTAGGCTCAGATTAAAAATATGACAGATAGGAGTGGCTATAGAGTCAGATACCATCCTCAGTAGCTTTCCATCTAAGTTGTCCATGCCAGGTTTGTCGTTGTTGATCGATTACAATACATTTTCCACCTCTCCCACACTAACTTTACAAAATTCAACTTGCAATGCTTTCCTTTCATAATTTTTTTAAATGCATGAATACAATTGCTCACTGTTCGTTGTTGGCATTTCCTGCCTAAGTTTGCCCACTTTGCCAATGAAATAATAATTAAAATAATTGGCAACATCAAATGGTTTTGTGATGTATAAGCCATCTGATTCGATGAAAGATGAATTTGACTTTCTGCCCATCATTTCATTTAAAGTACTCCAAAGTTTCTTCCCATCATTCTTTGTATCATTGATCATGGCTTCATAGTAACGTTTCGTCTTCTTTTTGTTGAATTTAGTCACATAATTTCTCAATTTGCAGTCAGTAAGCCAGTCAGATGTGGAGCCGGAGTTATTAGCCACTCCTTTTGACCCATCTCTTTCAACCATACAGTTTTTCAATTCCTCATCAATCCATGGTGCCTTAAGAGTTCGAACAGTCAGTTTCTTAACAGGTACATGTTTAGCAATAATTGGAAGAAGCAATTTCAGAAATTCATCAAGTGCAGCGTCTGGATGATCCTCGTTAATCACACCAGACCAACAAATATTTTTAACATCATCCACATAAGAGTCACAACAAAATATTTTGCATGATCTCTTATACACTATTTTAGGCCCAGCTGTTGGAACTTTGGCTTTCCTGGATATAGCCACTATATTGTGATCACTGCATCCAATGGGTACGGATACAGCTTAGAACAAAGTTCTACAGCATTAGTAAAAATAAGAGTTGACATATGTGGATGACCTTGTTCCTGTTTGTAAACACCCTGGTAGGTTGATTAATAATCTGAACCAGATTGGCACTGGTTACAGTAGGAAGCTTCGTCTTGAGTGGGCAGCTTGATGAAAACCAGTCAATATTCAGAGGTCTACCCCAAGAAGGTACACCTCTCTGTTTACATCACATACACTATCAAGCATTTCACACATATAATTTTATGTGGCGCATCTCAAATGTTAATTCTATGGAAGACAAGGCAAACTAATGGTTCATTAACCTTAAGCAAGCTCCACACAGTGATGAGCCATTGACATATCGCCCCTGCCATACAATTAAATGTCAACTAGACAGGATCAACAGTGTCATAAGCTATGGAGACCTACAGTGTGTCATGTAAGACGACAATCCAGCTCTCCTATTGATCAAATCTATACTCAAGCTATATGATTGCATTCTCCTGTTGGCTTTATCAGTTTGCCATCTCAAAGCAGATCATGATGGAAAAAAATGTAATCTCAAGTTTCAGGTCATGGAGACATCCCATATTCCTCTGTGAGTTGACACGTGTAAGAGACCCAGCCTACTACACGTAAACTACAGCCATATCCAAGTACAGTGACAGGTTAGACAGGCTTGGCTGCCTTCCTGGAGAGCTACACCTAGAAGTAGACACCGCAGCCCGGCCTGTGCAGTAGCCACCAAGACTGATACCTATTCCACTGAAGAAAAGGATCACAAAGGCCATACATTCGATGGACAATGCAGACATCATCACAAAAGTCACAGAGCCAACCCTGTGGATCAGCAACATGGTCGTCATTGAGTATGCATGGACCCCAGCGCACTCAACAAAGCCTTACTGAGATCGCACTTCCAGATTCCCACCTAAGAAGAAACTCGGGATAAAGCTATCTAGCGTGACGTACATGGGTCATCTTCTCACCACACCAACCAAAGACGATAACAGCCGTTCAGAAAGTGGGGACACCGACCGACATCAAGTCACTACAGCGGATGTTGGGGTTTGTGAACTATCTTGCAAAATTCATGCCCCACCTATGTGATGTGTGCGAGCTAATAACAAGGCTGACAGACAAAGACATTGAATGTATTTGTATGGACATGGCTACCACAGCATAAAGCAGAAGTTGAGACTATAAAACAGTTAGTCACAGAACAACCAGTGCTCAAATATTACGACCTGAATGATGAACTCACACTGCAAGTGAGGCAGATCTGGACACAGCCCTTCTACAGAAAGGACAACCTGTGGCATTTGCCTCCAAAACATTGACCCAGACAGAACAGGGGGCCACACTTTATTTGGATGGTTCAGATTTTTCATCTGTAGATGCTTTAGATGGTCATACTATCAACAAACTATCTGTTGATAAGCAACTGCTTGCCAAGGTTAGGGTTAGGTTTAGTATAAGGGTTATGGTTATGGTTAGTAGATAGTTGACATTTTTATTATAGTCCGTAGAGCATCTACAGAAGGAATATCCAATTAAAGTGTTCCCGAACAGAGATATGCACAAATCACATTGTTTTTGCATATGACAAGTTTGACCAGTATCTGCACAGCAACCACAAACCGCTCGGGACAATCTTCAAGAAATCCTTACTCACAACACCCAAGCGACTGCAGAGAATGTTGCTAAGGCTACAAAGATACCAACTCCATCCGCAATACAAACAAGGCAAATAACTAAATGTAGCTGACTTCCTGTCCAGAACTGCACAATCAACCGCAGAGCACAAACAAATGCAAACACCAGCCACAGTGTATGCAAACACAGGCCTGGCCACAACTGTCCTGGAACAGGTGGATCCCACCAGTGATGTCAACATCTCAACAAAACACACAAAAGCACACAACCCAGGACATTTCAGATTTTAATTTTTTATTAATTTGTAAAAATGCCTAAAGACAATTTCACTTTGTGTAAGCCAGTAACACAAAATCTCAATTTAATCAAATTCAGGCTGTAAGTCAACAGGCTTGGAACCACCAAGCTACTTCCTAGAGCTGGCCAAACTGAGCAATCGGGAGAGAAGGGCCTTGGTCAGGGAGGTGACCGAGAATCCGATGGTCACTCTGACAGAGCTCCAGAGTTCCTTTGTGGAGATGGGAGAACCTTCCAGAGGGACACGCATATCTGCAGCACTCCACCAATAAGGTCTTTATGGTAAAATCGCCAGATGGAAGCCAGAGGCACGACAGTAAAATCCAAGGGGTTGAATACTTATGATACTCACTGTATATCGTGAGTTGGAAGATTATGCATATATCATTAAGAAGTTCATATTTAAGAGCATTGAAGATAAATCACAATCAGTAAAAAAAATCCCCTTTTTTCATTTTTAGCACATGCCCCTTGAAAGGTCTGTGCACAGCCCTGGTGTTATGTTACTGGTGACCAATGACAGAGACTCCGAGAGATGATGTCCTAACCTTCTATTTGGGACTGTGGGAAAGATGTTGAAAATGTACAGTAATTACTATGGAAAATGGAAGTGTTTATTTACAGGAAAGACCAGGCCATCCAAAGTACAGAGGAACAGATGTGAGGTGGCTTTTAGACAATTAATGCACCACATTTCATAGCCAAACTTTGCCAGTCATCAGTGTCACTGATTTGGTGTTTAAGGAAAGACTTGGTAGAGAGTTTGCTTTGTAATATTCTTAGAATTAATGAAGAGTAGTCTTGGAAGGAGCTGTGATCAAGCAGATCTCACTTTAGGAATACAAAGACCTTAGTTGACGTACAGTTAAATTGGAGTCATTAAAACTCATTTTTCAACCACTCCACAAGTTTTTTGTTAACAAACTATAGTTTTGGCATGTCGGTTAGGACATCTACTCTGAGCATGACACAAGTCATTTTTCCAACAATTGTTTACAGACCGATTATAGACAGACTACGGATTGCAACTGCACATGGGGACAAAGATCATACTTTCTGGAGAAATGTCCTCTGGTCTGATGAAACAAAAACATAACTGTTTGGCCATAATGACCATTGTTATGTTTGGAGGAAAAAGGGGAGGCTTGCAAGCTGAAGAACACCATCCCAACCATGAAGCACGGGGGTGGCAACATCATGTTGTGGGGGTGCTTTGTTGCAGGAGGGACTGGTGCACTTCACAAAATAGATGGCGTCATGAGGGAGTAAAAATTATGTGGATATATTGATGCAACATCTCAAGACATCAGTCAGGAAGTTAAAGCTTAGTCAGAAATGAGTCTTTCAAATGGACAATGACCCCAAGCATACTTCCAAAGTTGTCGTAAAATGGCTTAAGGACAACAAAGTCAAGGTATTGGAGTGGCCATCACAAAGCCCTGACCTCAGTCCTATAAAAAAATTGTGTGGGCAGAACTGAAAAAGCATGTGCGAGCAAGGAGGCCAACAAACCTGACTCAGTTATGCCAGCTCTGTCAGGAGGAATGGGCCAAAATTCACCCAACTTATTGTGGGAAGCTTGTGTAAGGCTACTTGAAATGTTTGACCCAAGTTAAACAATTTAAAGTCAATGCTACCAAATACTAATTGAGTGTATGTAAACGTCTGACCCACTGGGAATGTGATGAAAGAAATAAAAGCTGAAATAAGTCATTCTCTCTACTATTATTCTGACATTTCACATTCTTAAAATGAAGTGGTGATCCTAACTGACCTAACAGGGAATTTTTACGAGGATTCAATGTCAGGAATTGTGATAAACTGAGTTTAAATGCATTTGGCATGGTGTATGTAAACTTCCGACCTCAACTGTGAAATGTATCATCATGCCAAGCTCAGAGGAACTTTTGTGCCCATTTCAAACTCATTGTTTTTGTTTTGGAGGGTGGTTAGACAGCAAGCCAGTCTTGGGTACCAGAAGCCATTGGTGGAAATGGGAAGTAAACGTGCTGGCACGTTTACGGGTCTGGGTGTGACCTGGGAGGGAGGGAGACTGGTGGCTTCAGACCCATATTTGTTCATGTTTATGCAGGTTCTGTCACCACTGCTCTGCTCAGCATCTGCAGATGAGTCAGTGTGTTTGACTGTTGTAGATGATTCGTCATAATGCAAGAATGCCTCGTCTCTCCTTTTGTGTATCTTTCGCTCTCACTCAATTTAGCTTTCGCTCTCTATCATTGTCGTTCTCTCTCCTTTACGTTAACTTTCTATTTCCCTTACACTCACTTCCTCCATATTTATACATACATCATACACACATGGGCTCCCGAGTGGCACAGCGGTCTAAGGCACTTCATCTCCGTGCAGGTGGTGTCACTACATTCCCTGGTTTGAATCCCGGCTGTATCACATCCGGTGCAAAATTGGCCCAGCATCGTCCGGGTTTGGCTGGAGTTGGTAGGCAGTCATTTTAAATAAGAATTTATTCTTAACTGCCTTGCCTAGTTAAATTAAAAATATATAATTTAAGGAGTTATTGGTTTCATCAGACCAGAGAACCTTGTTTCTGAGAGTCTTTAGGTGCCTTTTGGAAAACTCCAAGCAAGCTGTCATGTGCCTTTTACAGAGGGGTGAGTTCCGTCTGGCCACTCTACCATAAAGGCATGATTGGTGGAGCGCTGCAGATATGGTTGTCCTTCTGGAAGGTTCTCCCATCTCCACAGAGGAACTCTGGAGCTCTGTCGGAGGGACCATCAGGGCCTAGATTCACAAAACACTTCTTACGCAAAAACATAAGAAGCTGCTTAAGAAAAAAAAAGTGCAATTCCTCAACAATATCTTAAGATGTAATATTTTTCTTAAGAACTCCTCAAATATATTCTTACGTATCTTCTTAAGCTGTTTGTTGTTAGGCAACCGATTTAGCTAGCTATCTCGCTGGCAATGGCAATCATGTTAGCAAATTTCCAACTGAGATTACTGTTCTAAAACATGTTCTTGGGTTTAAATAAGTCAATACTGAAATGTTCAGATGAAGTTTGTGTGTGAATTAAACATGTTCAATTGCTTTCATGAGCTTTTTTCTCTCACTGCCCTGAGTGTAATTAAGAAGGTTTTGTGAATCTTGGCCCAGGTTCTTGGTCACCTCCCTGACCAAAGCCCTTCTCCCCTGATTGCCAGCTCAGTGGTTCCAAACTTATTTTATTTAAGAATGATGGAGGCCACTGTGTTCTTGGGGAACTTCAATGCTGCAGAAATGTTTTGGTACCCTTCCCCAGATCTGTGCCTTGACACAATCCTGTCTCGGAGCTCTATGGACAATTCCTTCAACCTCATGGCTTGGTTTTTGCTCTGACATGCACTGTTAACTGTGGGACTTTTTATAGACTGGTGTGTGCCTTTCCAAATCATGCCCAATCAATTGAATTTACCACACATGGATTCCAATCAAGTTGTAGAAACATCTCAAGGACGTTGCACCTGAGCTCAATTTTGAGACTCATAGCAAAGTGTCTGAGTACTTATGTACATAAGGAATTTATGTTATTCTTTTAATACATTTGCTAAAATTTCTAAAAAGCTGTTTTCACTTCCTCATTACGGGGTATTGTGTGCAGATTGGTGAGAGAAAACATGTATTTTATCCATTTTAGAATAAGACTGTAACGTAAAAAATATGTGGAAAAAGTCAAGGGGTCTGAATACTTTCCGAATGCACTTTATAGTGTATTACCCCTTCCAGGAAGGCACTTTTGTTATTTTTTCACACGTTGAAGCTCCCCTTGCTCATTCTTTTTCCCTCTGCTCTTTCCTGCTACAGTTTTATGACCCACAGTAAATTTTTATAATGAGATTTATGTGTTGTGTTCTCTATATGATGTCATAACGGGTTTCTGGGAATGTGTGTCAAATTTCTTTGTCTTTACTATGAAAGTGACACACTGAGGATTTTGGACCTCACCCAATTGTAATCTCAACATTTCAACAATTTGTCTTAGTTATGTTCTAAATCAAGATTTTAGAGAAGAACTTTCTAAAAATCCATCATGTCACACATCTAATACAGATACCAAGTTTGAGATTTGTCTCTTTCTCTACATGTTCCTTATATTGTTGTATGACTTGCTTCTTGGCAAGGTGATTTCTCTCTATCTGTCACGGCTTTCGTTGTGGGAATGAGGAGCGGACCAAAATGCAGCGTAGTTGTGATTCATTTTATTTAACAAGGAAACTATACACGATTAAACTAAAAAAATAACAAACGTATGAAAACCGAAAACAGCACAATCTGGTGCAAAACACAGAGACAGGAACAATCACCCACAAACACACAGTGAAACCCAGGCTACTTAAATATGGTTCCCAATCAGAGACAATGACTAACACCTGCCTCTGATTGAGAACCATATCAGGCCAGACATAGAAATAGACAAACAAGACATCCAACATGGAATGCCCACTCAGATCACACCCTGACCAACCAAAACATAGAAGCATACAAATAAACTATGGTCAGGGTGTGACACTATCTGACTCCCTGTGTTACATTGTTCATGAATAACTGGTTATTTTTTGGTAATTTACAGTTAGTCTTCCTTCTGGACAGAGTCATTGGCCAAGAGTCTGGCAAACCTATGTGTTTCAAGAGTCAACTGTTTTCACAGATAATCTATGCTGGTTCTGTTAATAACCATGATGCACTGTTTTACCACAAGTCGTACAGGTGTTCAGTATCTCCTCATTCGACCAATGACAGGAGTGGAACACCCTGTACGATCAATGCTGCTTGATAATGACAACTTGGTTCTGAGGTTGTGTCAGATGCCTTTTGTTTCCACTGTTCTAATTGCAGTGTGTTGGTGATGAAAGACTGGAGCTGGAACTCCATTGGCCAAAGTTTTCGCACTCTATACTTAAAACATCTGGTCTCTGTCAACGTAACCTTCTGACCATGTCCTCAAAGTCAATGAGAAATGTATCTGGGCGAATGCTACTTCAATTGCATGTGTTTATGCTGAACATAAAGTGGCTAGAGCAATTTATCTGCCTGCTACTGTAGACAATCATTTGTATTTGTTTATTAGAGTTGAAACTATATATTTCCAAATGAGTAGTGCTGTTGTTATGGTGTAATTCCATGTAACAACACTAAGACGTTAAAATCCCTTAATAGTCAGTTTCACAGCCTGATCTTTTTCACCTGTCTTTGTGATTGTCTCCACCCCCTCTGTGTCGCCCATCTTCCCCATTATCCCATGTGTATTTTACCTGTGTTCTCTGTTTGTCTGTTGCCAGTTTGTTTTCCTTCATCAAGCCTACCAGCGGATTCCCTCTGTTCCTGTCTCTTGATTGTTCCTGTTTTCTAGTTTTCACGGTTTTGACCTTTTCTGCCTGCCTTGACCCTGAGCCTGACTGTTGTGCTGCACCTTTGCACAACCTACAGTTGAAGTCGGAAGTTTACATACACCTTAGCCAAATACATTTAAACTCAGTTTTTCACAATTCCTGACATTTAATCCTAGTAAAAATTCCCTGTTGGCCCATTCCTCCTGACAGAGCTGGTGTAACTGAGTCAGGTTTGTAGGCCTCCTTGATCGCACACACTTTTTCAGTTCTGCCCACAACTTTTCTATAGGACTGAGGTCAGGGCTTTGTGATGGCCACTCCAATACCTTGACTTTGTTGTCTTTAAGCCATTTTGCCACAACTTTGGAAGTATGCTTGTCCATTTGGAAGACCCATTTGTGACTAAGCTTTAACTTCTTGACTGATGTCTTGAGATGTTGCTTCAATACATCCACATAATTTTACTCCCTCATGAAGCCATCTATTTTGTGAAGTGCTCCAGTCCCTCCTGCATCAAAGCACCCCCACAACATGATGCTGCCACCCCGTGCTTCACGGTTGGGATGGTGTTCTTCAGCTTGCAAGCCACCCCCTTTTTCCTCCAAACATAACGATGGTCATTATGGCCAAACAGTTCTATTTTTGTTTCATCAGACCAGAGGACATTTCTCCAGAAAGTTTGATCTTTGTCTCCATGTGCAGTTAGAAACCATAGTTTGGCTTTGTTATTGCTGTTTTAGAGCAGTGGCTTCTTCCTTGCTGATCCGCCTTCAGGTTATGTCGATATAGGACTCGGTTTACTGTGGATATATATACTTTTGTACCTGTTTCCTCAAGCATATTCACAAGGTCCTTTGCTGTTGTTCTGGGATTGATTTGCACAAAAGTACATTCATCTCTAGGAGACAGAATGCATCTCCTTTCTGAGCGGTATAACGGCTGCGTGGTCCCATGGTGTTTATACTTGCGTACTATTGTTTGTACAGATGAGCGTGGTACCTTCAGGCGTTTGGAAATTGCTCCCATATGTAAACTTCTGACCCACTGGAATTGTGATACAATGAATTATAAGTTAAATAATCTGTCTGCAAAAAATAGTTGGAAAAATTACTTGTGACATGCACAAAGTAGATGTCCTAACTGATTTGCCAAAACTATAGCTTGTTACAAGATATTTGTGGAGTGGTTGAAAAACGAGTTTTAATGTCTTTAACTTAAGTGTATCTGGATTACTGACTTCTGCCTACCCTGAGCCTGCCTGCCGTTATGTGTCTGTTTTTTGTTTGTCCCTCTTTTTCAATATTAAACTGTTGTTAATTTGACGTTGATTGCATCTGGGTCCTAGCCTAAATGTGATAGTACAAACTGGCCATGACTGACCCAACAGACCCGGGCCAGCTGAGCAACGCCATCTACTCCCAGGAAGCCACAATTGCTTCGTGGCCTTATAACGTTGGCTGAACGCCATGCCTGGGCGTTGGACATTTTGCTGGAGCAGTTCTGCGGGTTGTCTGGGAGGCAGCCTACTATGGTGGTAACCCCCCAGGCCCCACAGTAACTCAGCAGTTAGCAGCTTACCTCCCCCGGAACGCTTCAATGGAGAGCTGAGCACCTGTCAGGCTTTTCTATCTCAGTGTGCCCTCGTCTTCGAGCTTCAGTAATCCTCTTTCCCTACTTGGATCGCTCCAAGATAGCCTACATCATGACACGGATGGTGGGCTACTGTTGTATGGGAATAACAGCTGATCATATGAGTTATTCTGGAGGGGTTCGTGGGAGAGATGAAGGTTTTTGATGCCCCATTCTCTGGGAGAGAAGCTGCCTGGAAGCTAATCCAGCTTCGGCAGGACTCCCACTGCGTGGCAGATGATGCAGTGGATTTCCGTACGTTGGCAGCGAGAAGTGCTGTTCAATACGTTCCTGAATGGCGTCTCGGATGAGGACCAGGACGAGGTTGCTGCTCGGGAGTTACCTACGGATCTCGATGCCCTCATCGCGTTGACCATCCGTATCGATGGGCGGTTACGGGAACGACGGAGGGAGAGCAAGTTCAATTTCACTCGCACGTCCAGGGATTCCACCTTTGCCTCCAAGTCATCCCGGAAGTCCCTGACTGGCCCATTGCCGAGAGAACCCAAGATTTCCTGACCACCCCCTTAAAGTTGCCGAAGATAGCCGAGTCACCACTTCGTGAGCCAATGCAACTAGGCAGAGCTGGGCTGTCGCCAGGGTCAACACGAAGAGTTGTCTGTATTGCGGGACTCTTGGTAATTTTGTGTCCTTTAAAAAGATCAGGCTAACCGGTAGGAGTGAGTACTCTGGTGGGTCACATGGAAAACATTTTTGCTTCACTTGCTTGCACCTCTTTTATCTAAATCTCTCCGAGTCCTCACTGACTCTGGGGCCGATGAGAGCTTTTTGGACGCTACCCTGGCTTCCGAGCTGAACATCCCCACTCAGCCCCTCTCCATTTCTATGGATGTTAGAGTGCTGGACGGTCACTCATAATACCACTCCCATCAACATACATGTCACGGAATCACAGCGAGACTATTACATTTCTGCTCATCAAGTCTCCTCAAATTCCCATGGTTTTGGGATTATCCTGGCTCCAGCGACATAATCCCCTCATCAACTGGTCCACGGGTGCCATCATGGGCTGGAGTTTGTACTGCCATGCCCATTGCCTGAAGTCAGCACAACCT
This sequence comes from Oncorhynchus masou masou, assembly GCF_036934945.1. NCBI lineage: Eukaryota > Metazoa > Chordata > Actinopteri > Salmoniformes > Salmonidae > Oncorhynchus > Oncorhynchus masou. Next base: position 39,202,522 of record NC_088219.1, read on the forward strand.
GTCCCGAGACGTCTTCCTGGGGGCTCGGGAAGGTGCACCGGACTTCTCCGCCATCCCTGCGAAGTACCAGGACCTCTGGGAGGTGTTCAGCAAGGCCCGTGCCACTTTGCTTCATCACACCGACCCTATGACTGCGGGATTCACCTTCTCCCTAGCACCACACCGCCTAGGGGACGACTGTACTCTTTGTCTTCTTCCAAGCTGGATCTACGGAACATCTACCACATGGTGCGGGGACGAGTGGAAGACCGCCTTCAACATGGCCAGCTGCCACCATGAGTATCTGGTCATAGCTTTCGGCCTCACCAACGCCCCTGCTGTGTTCCAAGATCTGGAAAATGATGTTCTCTGCGACATGTTGAACCAGTTCGTCTTCGTCTACATTGATGACATTGTCTACATTGATGACATCTTCATCTTCTCCTGCTCCCCCCAAGAACACATGTGCCACACCCAGCAGGTTCTTCAATGCCTTCTGGGGAATCAGCTGTTTGTGAAGGAGGAGAAGTGCGAGTTCCATTGCTCCACCATCCCCTTTCTGGGTTACATCATCTCTGCTGGGAATGTCAAGAGTTTTGAAGACGGCGTCGAAGATCATGGCTGACGTTTTACAGTCTCCCAACCAATTGTGCTCTTATTTTGGTAGTTTTTTAGCCTTTTGTGGAACTTATTTTTGACTTATTGTGAACATAATGCTGTTACTACCGTCTCTTATGACAGAAAATATATTCTGGACATGAGAACAGCGATTACTCACCGTGGACAGAAATAATCTTTTTCCTTTAATGAGTCCGATGAGAAGGATATCCTGCTTTCACTGGAATGCAGATCCACGCCTTCTGCGTGAAGAAAAGACGCAGGAAAAGGGGACACTGATGCCTTCTGAGAATCCATAGGCGAGCGAGTAAAGTCCCACTTCCATTTGTTCTTCTTGCTAACGTGTAATCATTGGGGGGAAAAATAGATGACCTACGATTAAGATTATCCTACCAAGGGGACATCAAAAATTGTAACATCTTATGTTGTTGCCGTCTATTTATCAACACAGAATGAAGCTGGCACTAAGACCGCTCTCAACTAACTATATAAGGCAATAAGCAAAGAAGAGAATGCTAACCCAGAAGTGGTGCTCCTCGTGGCCGGGGACATTAATGCAGGCAGACTTAAATCCATTTTACCACATTTTTACCAGCATGTCACATGTGCAACCAGAGAAAAAAATCCTAGACCACACACAGAGATGAAAATACAAAGCTCTCCCCCGCCCTCCATTTGGCAAATCTGACCATAATTCTATCCTCCTGATTCCTGCTTACAAGCAAAAATTAAAGCGGGAAATACCAGTGACTCGCTCAATAAGGAAGTGGTCAGATAACGCAGATGGTACACTACATGTCTTTTTTGCTAGCACAGACTGAAATATGTTCCAGAATTCATCCAATGGCATTGAGGAGTACACCACCTTAGTCATCGGCTTCATCAATAAGTGCATTGACAACGTCGTCCTCACAGTGACAGTACGTACATATCCCAACCAGAAGCCATGGATTACAGGAAACATCCGCATCGAGCTAAAGGGTAGAGCTGCCGCTTTCAAGGAGCAGCAGCACTAATCCGAACGCTTAGCATCAATACAGGACTAAGATTGAATCCTACTACACCGGCTGTGAGCCTCCGGATAAATGGCTTCAGTTGGATGCGGCAGGGCTTGAAAACTTGGTAGATATTACGGATTACAAAGAAGGAAACCCAGACATACACCCCCACCCCTCTTCTTACCGAGCTGCCCAGTGACGTGAGCCTGACCAGACAAGCTAAATGCCTTCAAGGCTGCGCGTGAGCCTACCAGACAAGCTAAATGAGGAAAGCAACACTGAGGCATTCATGAGAGCACCAGCTGTTCTGGATGACTGTGTGATAACGCTCTCGGTAGCTGATGTGAACAAAACCTTTAAACAGGTCAACATTCACAAAGCCGCTGGGCCAGACGGATTACCAGGATGTGAACTCAAAGCATGCTCTGTCAAGTGTCTTCACTGACATTTTCAACCACTCCCTGACCGAGTCTGTAATATAGAGGTCGACCGAATATGAATTTTCAACGCCGATACAGATACCGATTATTGGAGGACCAAAAAAAACCGATACCGATTAATCGTACGATTTGTATTTATTTATTTGTAATAATGACTATTACAACAATACTGAATGAACACTTATTTTAACTTAATATAATACATCAATAAAAATCAATTTAGCCTCAAATAAATAATGAAACATGTTCAATTTGGTTTAAATAGTGCAAAAACAAAGTGTTGGAGAAGTAAAAGTGCAATATATGCCATGTAAAAAAGCTAACGTTTGAGTTTCTTGCTCAGAACATGAGAACAAATTAAAGTTGACGGTTCCTTTTAACATGAGACTTCAATATTCCAAGGTAAGAGGTTTTAGGTTGTAATTAATATAGTAGGACTATTTTTCCCTATACCATTTGTATTTCATATACCTTTGACTATTGGATGTTCTTATAGGCACTATAGTATTGCCAGTGTAACAGTATAGCTTCCGTCCCTCTCCTCACCCCTACCTGGGCTTGAACCAGGAACAGATCGACAACAGCCACACTCGAAGCAGTGTTACCCATCACTCCACAAAAGCCGCGGCTACTCCAAGTCTCAGAGCGAGTGACGTTTGGAACGCTATTAGCGCGCACCCTGCTAACTAGCTAGCCATTTCACATCGGTTACACCAGCCATTAGGCTGATAGGCTTGAAGTCATAAACAGCGCTGTGCTTGCGAAGAGCTGCTTGCAAAACGCACGAAAGTGCTGTTTGAATGAATGCTTACGAGCCTGCTGCTGTCTACCATCGCTCAGTCAGACTGCTCTGTCAAATTATAGACTTAATTATAACATAACACACAGAAATACGAGCCTTTGGTCGAATCCGGAAACTATCATTTCAAAAACAAAACGTTTATTATTTCAGTGAAATACGGAAACGTTTGGTATTTTATCTAACGGCATGCAATGAACGCAAGAGAAGTGGCACAATTTCACCTGGTTAATATTGCCTGCTAACCTGGATTTATTTTAGCTAAATATAAAGGTTTAAAAATATATACTTCTGTGTATTGATTTTAAGAAAGGCATTGGTGTTTATGGTTAGGTACAGTCGTCCAACGATTGTGCTTTTTTCACAAATGCGCTTTTGTTAAATCATCCCTCAGCGTTGCTCATCGATTATATGCAACGCAGGACAGCTTGATAAACAAATAATATCATCGACCATGAGTAGTTATAAGTAGTGATTATGATTGATTGATTGTTTTTTATAAGATAAGTTTAATGCTAGCTAGCAACTTACCTTGGATTCTACTGCATTCACGTAGCAGGCAGCCTCCACAACGAGAGGCAGGTGGTTATAGCGTTGGACGAGTTAAATGTAAGGTTGCAGGATTGGATCCCCCGAGCTGACAAGGTGAAAATCTGTCGTTCTGCTCCTGAACAAGGCAGTTAACCCACCGTTCCTAGGCCGTCATTGAAAATAAGAATGCGTTCTTAACTGACTTACGTAGTTAAATAAAGGTATTAAAAAAATTATTATAATAAATCCCCCCAAAAATTCGGCAAAATTGGCGTCCAAAAATACAGATTTCCGATTAAATCGGTCGACCTCTACTGTAATACCTACATGTTTCAAGCAGACCACCATGGTCCCTGTGCCCAAGGAAGCGAAGGTAACCTGTCTAAAGGATTACCGCCCTGTTGCACTCACGTCGGTAGCCATGAACTGCTTCGAAAGGCTGATCATGGCTCACATCAACAGCATCCTCCCGGACAGCCTAGACCCACTCCAATTCGCATACCGCCCAACAGATCCACAGATGACGCAATCTCAATCGCACTCCACACTGCCCTTTCTCACCTGGACGAAAGGAACACCTATGTGAGAATGCTGTTCATTGACTACAACTCAGTGTTCAACACCATAGTGCCCACAAAGCTCATCACTAAGCTAAGGACTCTGGGACCAAACACCTCCCTCTGCAACGGGACTGGACTTCCTGACGGGCCGCCCCCAGGTGGTAAGAGTAGGCAATAACACATCTGCCACGCTGATCCTTAACACTGGGGTGTGTACTTAGTCCCCTCCTGTATTCCCTGTTCACCCACGACGGCGTAGCCAAAACACGACTCCAACACCATCATTAAGTTTGCTGACGGCACAACAGTGGTAGGCCTGATCACCGACAACGATGAGATGGGCTATAAAGAGGAGGTCAGAGACCAGGTCAACATCCTCTCCCTCAATGTGAGCAATATAAAGGAGCTGATGGTGGACTACAGGAAAAGGCAAGCCGAACAGGCCCCCATTAACATCGACGGGGCTGTAGTGGAACGGGTCGAGAGTTTCAAGTTCCTTGGTGTCCACATCACCAACGAACAATCATGGTCCAAACATACCAAGACTGTCGTGAAGAGGGCATGACAAAACCTTTTCCCCCTCGGGAGACTGAAAAGATTTGGCATGGGTCCCCAGATCCTCAAAAGTTTCTACAGCTGCAGCATCGAGAGCATCCTGACGGGTTGCATCACCGTCTGGTATGGCAAATGCTCGGCATCTGACCAAAAGGCGCTACAGAAGGTAGTGCGAATGGCCCAGTACATCACTGGGGCTAGGCTTTCTGCCATCCAGGACCTATACAATAGGCGGTGTCAGAGGAAAGCCCTTAGAATTGTCACCCAAGTTATCTCTGTTACTGCATGGCAAGCGGTACCAGAACGCCTAGTCTAGGACCAAAAGTCTCCTCTACATCTTCTACACCCAAGCCATAAGACTGCTGAACCATTAATAAAATCGCCACCGGAAAATGTACATTGACCCCCCTCCCTTTTGTACACTGCTGCTACTCACTGTTTATTATCTACACATGGTCACTTCACCCCTACCTACATGTACAAATGACCTCAACTAACCTGTACCCCTGCACACTGACTCAGTACCGGTGCCCCCTGTATATAGCCTCATTATTGTTATTCTTATTGTGTTACTTTTTTTTTGTAAATACATTTTCTTAACTCTTCTTGAACTGCACTGTTGGTTAAGGGCTTGTAAGCAAGCATTTCACTGTAAAGTCTACACTTGTTGTATTCGGCACATGTGACAAATAAAGTTTGATTTGATTTGAAGATGGACCCCGGGAAGGTGAGAGAGGTGGTGGATTTGCCTCAGCCTACATCCAGGGGCAGCTGCAATGTTTTCTGGGGTTTGCCAACATTTATTTTCTCTTTATCTGGGGTTACAGCACCCTGGCTTCCCCTGGTCTGCATTCACCTCTACCAAGGTTCCGTTCACATGGTCCTCTGCCGCTGACCGGGCATTCCGGGACCTCAAACACCGCTTCACCGCTGCTCCCATCTTGGTTCATCCTGAGCTTTCCCGTCAGTTTGTGGTGGAGGCCGATGCTTCGGATGTCGGACTGGGGGCTGTCCTGTCCCAACGTTCCGACCTGGACCTTAATCCGCATCCCTGCGCCGCCTTCTCCCATCGCCTAAATGCTATGGAGAGGAACTATGATGTGGGGAATCGAGAGCTTCTCACGGTGAAGATGGCATTGGAGGAATGGAGGCAATGGCTGGTAGGGGTGGAACATCCATTCATTGTATGGGCCGACCACAAAAACCTGGAGTATCTCCGCACTGCCAACCGCCTCAACACCAGGCAATTGAGATGGGTCCTGCTGTTTACCCAGTTCAACTTTTCTCTGTCTTACTGGCCAGGGTCCAAGAACATCGAGCCGGATGCCCTGTGTCACCGATATTGCACCACAGTTACCACCCCGGAGTCCGAGACCATCCTTCCAGCTGGTGACAGCACTCAGCCGGGGTATAGAGAAACAGGTCCGGGAGGTGCAACGGTCCCGTCCGAACCCTGGGGGGGCCTCAGATAACCAGATGTTTGTGCCTGACGCTGTCCACTCCACGTTCTGGAGAGGGCATATTCCTCCAGGCTTGCCTGCCACCCAGGCTCCCGTCAGACCCTGGCCTTTGGCCTAGTATGGTTCCGGATGTCGCCACGTTTGTTGCCGCCTGCACGTTCTGTGCTCAGAACAAGACTCATCAGGAATCTCCGGCTGGTTTTCTTCAACCACTGCCTCTCCCTCACCGTCCCTGGTCCCACATATCCCTGGAATTCATCACGGGTCTCCCCCCCCATCTGAGGGCAACACTGCCACCCTGACTGTGGTCGACCGGTTTTCCAGAGAGACACCTACAGATGTCGAGCTGATTCATTGTTGAGAAAAAGCCTAAATGCAATGAAAATCTGAATTTGTGGAATTTTTTAATTTTTTAATTTTGGATACTTTAAAAATTAAGGCCAGACACCACACCCAAACAGGGTATCTATCCCCCCATAATCATACCATAATGACCTTTTACCAGTTGAACATTGACACAAATATCAAACACTTTTGTATTACAATTTCTGAAATATCATAGGTGATATCATTAACTATACGCAGATTTGCAAATCACACAAAAAAACGAGAAAAAAAAACGAATAATAGTCCCACTAAGTGCAAACCAGACAGGATGGCATATCACTGCAGAATGCTGTGGTAACCATGCTGATTAAGTGTGCCTTGAATTCTAAAATAAATCACAGACAGTGTCACCAGTAAAGCACCCCCACACCATCACACCTCCTCTTCCATGCTCCAACATGGGAACCACACATGCGGAGATCCTCCGTACACCTACATTACTATGCGTCTCACAAAGACACGGCGGCTGGAAACAAACATCTCCAATTTGGACTCATCAGGCCAAAGGACAAATTTCCACCTGTCCAATGTCCATTGCTCGTGTTTCTTGGCCCAAGCAAGTCTCTTCTTATTATTTGTATACTTTAGAAGTGGTTTCTTTGCAGAAATTTGACCATGAAGGCCTGATTCACGCTGTCTCCTCTGAACAGTTGATGTGTCTGTTACTTGAATTTCTGAGGCTGGGAGCTCTAATGAACTTACTCTCTGCAGAGTTAACTCTAGGTCTTCCTTTCCTGTGGTGGTCCTCATGAGAGCCAGTTTCATCATAACGCTTGATGGTTTTTGTGACTGCACTTGAAGAAACTTTCAAAGTTCTTGAAATGTTCTGGATTGGCTGACCTTTATGACAAAGTAATGTAGGGCTGTCATTTCTCTTTGCTTATTTGAGCAGTTCTTACCATAATGTGGACTTGGTATATTACCAAATAGGGCTATCTTCTGTATATCACCCCCATACATTTTCACAACACAACTGATGGCTTTAACACATTAAGAACGAAAGAAAGTCCACAAAGACACACCTGTTAATTGAAATGCATTCCAGGTGACTACCTCATGAAGCTGGTTGAGAGAATGTACAAAGCTGTCATCAAGGCAAAGGGTGGCTATTTTGAAGAATCTCAAATCTCAAATCTATTTTGATTTGTTTAACACTTTTTTGGTTACTATATAATTCCATATGTGTTATTTCACAATGAAGAAAACAGTAAAAATAAAGAAAAACCCTGGAATGAGTAGTTGTGTCCAAACTTTTGACAGGTACTGTATATATAATTGTACAGTATAATAATTTGTTTTAGTAATGATTGTTTAATGCAAACAATACCAGCAGTTGATGTTTTAAAAATAATAAATAGAGTGGCAATCTCTTTTGAAACAATCAAACTGAATGTTAGTAGTTTTCTATCATGCCTCAATGGAATTAGGGGGAAAAAACGCCACACATTTTGTTTTAACCCAGCACTCACGCATCTGATTCAACTAATCAAGCGGTGATGAGCTTAATCAAGTCAGTTAGTGCTGGGCTAAAACAAAAATGTGTGGGAACAAACGTGTGCACACCGTGGGGGTCCCCAATGAATCCCAAACCTTGGATAGAAACCAACATTCAATGACATCAGTTATTGTATTGGTATGAGGGTTTGTTTCATGCTCACCTTGAAAATACATACAACAAGGGTCTTGACTGTTGTGATGTCAACGGAGCCTTCACCTCTGTTCAGTAAAAGAGGCGTAACCCCCTAACCTCATCACCAAATAAACTTTCCATGTCCACAGGGACCGTCCCCCTCTCTAGGTCTCTCCAACAGACTGTATCCCCATTGTGCTGAGGCAGCCATGGGGGACATAATTTATGTGACACTGTTTGTTTATTACATGTAAATATTTATTATGGCCCAATGTCAAACTCTTTTGCAATACTATACTGTAGTTTACAGTAATTCCAGACAAATCCTGAACATACACAAAAGAAAAGCACATCCAGAGCCCAATGTCCACGTGTTTTTCTTTAGTTGGAATTAAGCAAAACTACTATAAGATTACATGTGTCAGCGTCCTCTGCGGTCTTGGGTTAAAGCTTCTGTATCCAATGTGTTTGCGTTTGTGATACACGCATCCAATGCTTCCACTTGCAGAAAAGAGGGTAGTTGGGTGCAGAGACAAGTAATGTGTCTAATTGAAGTTTGTTTGAGTTTATGAGGTGACAGTGCATTAATAGAAGCTCCATTAAATACTGAGTAAAAGGTCGTCCCCAAAGAGTTGAGAGACTTGTATCTATGAGAGAGAAGGTTGAGTCAAATGCAGTGACAGATCTCCACTTGATAGCCACTAGGAGGTCCATTTTGGCAATGAAAGTAATGTGTTATCGTAAATTGTAGCACTTAAAAAAGGTTATACTCTACAGTATATGTTTAAATTAATGGCTTCTTTATATTGTTTGTGAGAAGATACTGTAAAAAAAAAGTGTATGTGTGTTATAAATTTGTCAACATACAGAACTAATAGGGCTAACTGTTTGTGATTAGCAGGACGTGACATGTTGGAAGTCTCAAATGCTACAACATGACACCCAGGTAGGAGATGGTAGGAGTTGGATAGGTTTAAAAGATGATTGATGACACCGCTCTATTGTGTTGCCCCCTACAGTGTGAAGGGCATTAGGGCGACTTACTGAACCCTGTGAGGAGCGACAGCAGATATAGCTAATTGTGCAAATAAATAGGCTGCGTTTACACCGTCCGCCCAATTGTGATTTTCTTTTTTACCAATCACATCAGATCTTTTCACATCAGGGCCCGTATCCACAAAGAGTCTCAGAGTAGGAGTGTGGTCTAGGATGTTTCTATATAATCCTATTAATTATGATCAAAAAGGCTAAACTTATCCTAGATCAGCACTCCTACTCTGAGATGCGTTGTGGATACGGGCCCAGATCTTTTTCAGAGCTATTCTGATTAGTTAAAACACTAATTAGTGAAAAAAATATCTGAATTAGGCTGCCCATGTAAATGCAGCCATAGTGGTGCATTTGGGATCTTTTAAGTGGTACATAAATCACAAGCCATCAATTCATGTCAAGTTGACCAGGTTTTCTTTGCAATGCTTCTTGAAATGAAACTATATACAAGTTCACTTGTGCTTTGAATGGAGAACTGCATGTGGCATAATTTCGATGACTATATAGATCTCTCTGTCCATACCTCTCAACCAGACATGGTTGTGGAAAATGGGTTAATGCCATGGGCACCCAGCTGTGAATGACTCGGTTTTATTTGATGAGGAACCGGACAGAGGTTTGTATCTAGAGTGGATGGAAACGTCTGTCTGAGTCTATGGAAACAATGTCAACCTGTCTTCATATATGAACATCTTATCCAAATAAAGATGTCAAGTTTATGACAATGGCTATTCGAGACCTATGGCAGTCAGTCAGTTATCATTAGAAGGTTGACGTGCCAGGTCTTTCTTCATGACATGTCATAATCTACAGCGTTTACGTTCAGAAAGGTGCCATTGATTAGATAACCATCACAATGCTTTTGGATAATATGATTATCAGATGAACCTGAGGGAAAAATAAATCCTCAGGGATGTGTTCTGCTACCGACCTTGTTATGTTAATTACGGAGAATAAACGTACAATATAATGTGAAGTGTGGAATTTGGCTCCATTTTGGAGATCACTATTGGGGCATTTGCTGTTTCCCTTGGCTTGGCTTTACACGCAGAAGTCCTCTGTTAACAAGCGTGTCAATTTGAGACAGCTTTTTTTTTTTTACCATATCAACCATGTGAGGCTTTACTGTACAAGAGCAGCATACTAATAATAATTATTATAGAGTATATACCTATAGGAGTGGATTATGATGAGATGAGTCCACCCTATACGCAAGTAAAAGTTATCAATTACATTTCATTCTCCTTTTGCCTAATGCCTCCCTCCTAAATATACTGTATAAATAAATAAACTACAGTATAAATGAACTACAGTGACCCTCCTAAGACTTAGCCTACAGTTACAATACTATATACTGTATACTAATGGCATGTGACCTATCCAGCATTTACATGTCAACTGACAGTGTCCATCGGATGTGGACTTATACAGTATATGGGGGTTGGCTGGGTTGCATTTTACAGCCCAAATCACCGACACCAAACACCTCTCATATTCCCATAAACTCGGCTTTTACCCCATTCCCCGATGCTTTGACACAACAGCTAGAAATGTGTCTGTTTCCTGCCTTCTTCAGTCACACAGCATCTGTTAAATTAATGAAAGTCTAACTCTGTCAGACAGAAAACACCTCAGTCAGGACCAGAGATGACGAGGGAAGAAAATCACCTATAATTTTATTCTGATTTTGTTCTGATAGATTTTGGTTGTTTTATAAGGGGCAGCTACACACCAAGGAGGGAGAAGATGAGCAGTGGGCGTATCAGAGGGAGAACCAACCTTGGCTGCCGCCTGGTGTGTCTGTCGGTCGGTTGGTTTGTCTGTCTGTCTGTTTTTGTGTTTGAGGAATTGCCTGGCGACCTGTGGTCAGTGGGAATGGACACTAGTTGCCACGGCACCATTGAAAGCACCGCTTTGTCACAGGTCAAGAGGCAGTTGGTGTGTCATGGGTAGGATTTTCAACATAATGAATAGAGGACAATCATGCATTCATAGATGTGTTGCTTTGTGTCTTAGATATTAATCAGACACGTAAGTGAGAGCTGATTCTTTTAATAACCCCCTTGTGTTTGTTACCAGATTGAATTTTGACTAACTTTGCCTATACAGTAGTACTGCTCTACGTCTTTACTGTGACCCCTCAAAATAATGACTTCCTCCCTCATTCCCTCATTCCCCTGTCTTGCTCCGTCTAATTTTCTCTTCCACACAGTCACTCTCTCCCTCTTTTTCACTCTTTGTATGGCGTTGCCAGTAGGAACAACGGCATCCCACTTCAAGGCAGCAGTCCAGCTACATCCAACAGTAAGAAAGAGGGAGGGAGGGAGGGAGGGAGGGAGGGAGGGAGGGAGGGAGGGAGGGAGGGAGGGAGGGAGGGAGGGAGGGAGGGAGGGAGGGAGGGAGGGAGGGAGGGAGGGAGGGAGGGAGGGAGGGAGGGAGGGAAAGTGTCTGCTATTTAAGGGCTGTAGTTGAGGAATGGGGGTTTGAACAGAAGGCTCCTCTCTCAGTTTAAAAGGCATTTTCTCCTTCTCTCTCTTTCTTTCCCACTCTCTCTCTCTTTAGCTCTGACTCGGTGCTCAGACTCGGTGACAAGAGCAGTAGGCTGAGCTGTCAGGGCAGAAGAAACAGTGAGAAAATTGATTTTTTTTTGGAATAGAAGTGTCATCTGGTTAGAAAACAAGGAGAGAGGTGGCAGAACTGCCTTCAAGGTGGACATCCTTTCATCCCCCTTTGCTGAAAGTGTTGGGTTCCAATGAGGCAATTCGTGTGAGCTTCCGAAGGCTGTGGTGTAGTAGCTCTGAACTGTCTGGTCTGCTAAAGGTAAGAATGAGAGATTGATTGATTTATCTGCATGAAACTGATCTTGGATCTTTGAATGAGTTGCTGCTATTATTTGGATAGTTTGTGACTAATGATTACTGTGTCCTTATTTTGAAATTGCAAATGAGATTTTTTCTATCTTCTTGACAGTTGTGGTTGTTGATGACGTGCTCAATCCATGTGAGACTTACATGTAATGTGTTTAATTGTTCCTGGAGATTAGATTACATTATTTGTTGATTTTTTATTTTTTTTGGTTATTAAGGTCAAACCCTTCATATCATACACAATTAAATTGTCTAATTCATTTTGACGTCTTTAAGGTAATTGAATAACGTCAAAAAGTACAAGTGTGTGGTGTGAAATGGAAACGTTGAATTTTTTTGCATATCCTACTCCCCGAGACACTTTCAGAGAGGGGGATCATGGCCAGGGATTAGCAGTGGTGTAAAGTACCTAAGTAAAAATACTTGAAAGTACTACTTAAGTTTACTATTTATATTTTTGACTAGTTTTTACTTTTACTTCACAACATTCCTTTTACTTCACAACATTCCTAAAGAAAATCATGTACTTTTTACTCCATACATTTTCCATGGTACCCAAAAGTACTCGTTACATTTTAAATGCGTAGCAGGAAAATGGTCTAATTCACAAGCTTATGAAGAGAACATCCCTGGTCATCTACTGCCTCTGATCTGATCTAAATAACGGAAAAATAAAAAATATAAATACAAAAATCTGGCGGACTCACTAAACACATGCTTTGTTTGTAAACGATCTCTGAGTGTTGGAACGTGCCCCTGGCTATCCGTAAATTTAAAAAACAAGAAAATGGTGCCGTCTGGTTTGCTCTTAAGAATCTGACCCTTTTTTCCAATTTTCGCCTAAAATAACATATCCAAATCTAACTGCCTGTAGCTCAGGACCTGAAGCAAGGATATGCATATTCTTGATACCATTTAAAACAAATACTTTGAAGTTTGTGGAAATGTGAAATTAATATAGGAGAATATAACACATTAGATCTGGTAAAAGATAATACAAAGAAAAAAACATGTGTTTTTTTGACCATCATCTTTGAAATGCAAGAGAAAGGCCATAATGTATTATTCCAGCCCAGGCGTAATTTTGATTTTGGCCACTAGATGGCAGCAGTGTACTTGCAAAGTTTTAGACTGATCCAATGAACCATTGTATATCTGTTCAAAATGTTGTGTTAAGACTGCCCAAATGTGCCTAATTGATTTATTAATATAAGGAATTTTAAATTATTTATATGTTGATAGTTAAGTATATTGCATTAATTACATTTACATTTGGTACTTAACTATATTTAAAACCAAATACTTTTACTCAAGTAGGATTTTACTGGTGACTTTTACTTTTACTTGAGTCATTTTCTATTAAGATAATTTTACTTTTTCTCAAGTATGACAGTTGGGTACTTATTCCAGCACTGGCGATTAGCCATTATTAATGGCAACCCTGCAGCAATTAGGGTTAGGTGCCTTGCTCAAGGGCAGATCGACAGATTTTTCACCAAGTTGCTTCTGGGATTCAAACTACCAACCTTTAGGCCACTGGTCCAATGCTCCAATTGATACCTGCACGTTGTGTATGAAATATGAATAAACAGATGTGGAATGATGAGTTTATCATACAACATTTACTAATTAATTCTACGAAGCCAATGTACTTTGGCAATAAATGGGCAAGAAGCAGAATGAACTCAATAAGTATTCAGTCCTGTGATAATATTTATCCAAAAACTGCAGCTTTATTGTTTTCCCTCTGCCGGGCTCTGTTCTTTATTTAGAGAAAGAGGGCTCTCATTGCTCGCTAAAGGGCACCGATTATGGTTTATAGGGAATGACATTAACATTCTTTATGCATGCTGCAACTTCTGGGTTTACCAGTTTTAACCAAGGCTGGGTCGGTGTGATAGAGATGGAGGATTGGAAGACAGACAGAATGAGGAGAGCATTAGCTGCGTTGACTGACTGATGAGTGATAGAACATGCACACCTTTGATCACCTGGGGACTCATTTAGCAACCGTGCATACATTTCTCACTAAATTCTGGTGTAAGTGGAGATTCTAAGATTTGAGTGTACAACATATTAATGGGATTAATGGGATCAAACAGTTGCACACAACATTTAGTATACACATGTTTTCATTGATAAATCAAAGCCCTACTATATTTGTGCGCTCGTGAACAGGCATTTTTGTGGTAACAAAAACGTCCTCATTTGCTGTATGATTTGGAGATGTTGGAACAGGGCCGTGACAGTTTTTAAACAAAAGCGATCACAATTTTAGAGGTGTGGGCAGAATGTTTTGCAGTGACTTTTTCAAACAGGAAATGCACGAACCCGCCCAAACACTGGCCACTCACTCTGCAAGATTGATTGTCTCCTTTAACTATTTAAATGTAGACGAAAGGCTACAGCAGTCCACACCTCAATGCCACCCCCACCCCCGACTTCTCCTTCACCCAAATCCAAAAAGCTGATGTCCTGAAAGAGCTGCAGAATCTGGATCCCTCCAAATCAGCTGAGCTAGACAATCTGGACCATTTCTTCCTAAAATTATCCGCCGCCATTGTCGCAAGCCCTATTAATAGTCTAGTTCAACCTCTCTTCTGTATCGTCTGAGATTCCCAAAGATTGGAAAGCGGCGTGGTCATCCCCCTCTTCAAAGGGGTAGACACTCTAGACCCAAACTGTTACAGACCTACATCCATCCTGCCCTGCCTTTCTAAAGTCTTCGAAAGTCAAGTCAACAAACAGATCACCGACCATCTCAAATCCCACCATACCTTCTCCGCGATGCAATCAGGTTTCCGAGCTGGTCACAGGTGTACCTCAGCTACGCTCAAGGTCCTAAACGATATCTTAACCACCATCAATAAAAAACAATACTGTGCAGCCGTCTTCATCTACCTGGCCAAGGCTTTCGACTCTGTCAATCACCGCGTTCTTATCGGCAGACTCAACAGCCTTGGTTTCTCAAATGACTGCCTCGCCTGGTTCACCAACTACTCCTCAGATAGAGTTCAGTGTGTCAAATCGGAGGGCCTGTTGTCCGGACCTCTGGCAGTCTCTATGGGGGTGCCACAGGATTCAATTCTCGGGCCGACTCTTTTCTCTGTATATATCAATGATGTCGCTCTTGCTGCGGGTGATTCTTTGATCCACCTCTACGCAGACAACACCATTCTGTATACATCTGGCCCTTCTTTGGACACTGTGTTAACAAACCTCTAAATGAGTTGCAATGCCATGCAACACTCCTTCCGTGGCCTCCAACTGCTCTTAAATGGTAGTAAAACTAAATGCATGCTATTCCAACGATTGCAGCCCGCACCCGCCCAACTAGCATCCCTACTCTGGACGGTTCTGACTTAGAATATGTGGACAACTATAAATACCTAGGTGTCTGGCAAGACTGTAAACTCTCCTTCCAGACTCATATTAAGCATCTCCAATCCAAAATGAAATCTAGAATCGGCTTCCTATTTCACAACAGAGCCTCCTTCACTCAAGCTGTCCAACATACCCTCGTAAAACTGACTATCCTGCGGATCCTTGACTTTGGTGAAGTCATTTATTAAATAGCCTCCAACACTCTACTCAGCAAATTGGGCGCAGTCTATCACAGAGCATTCCGTTTTGTCACCAAAGCCTATATATACTACCCACCATTGCGACCTGTATGCTCTCCTTGGCTGGTCCTCGCTACATATTCGTCGCCAAACCCACTGACTCCAGGTCATTTATAAGTCTTTGCTAGGTAAAGCTCCGCCTTATCTCAGCTCACTGGTCACCATAGCAACACCCACCCGTAGCACGCACTCCATCAGGCATATTTCACTGGTCATCCCCAAAGCCATCACCTACTTTGGCCGCCTTTTCTTCCAGTTCCATGCTGCCATTGACTGGAACAAATTGCAAAAATTACTGAATCTGGATATTTATCTCCATGACTAACTTCAAGCATTGGCTGTCAGAGCATCTTACTGATCGCTGCAGCTGTACACAGCCCATCTGTAAATAGCCCATCCAACCAACTATCTGCCTCATCCCCATATTTGTTTTTTTGCTTTTTCTGCTCTTTTGCACATTAGTACACACCATATTTCAACTTGCACATCCTCATCTGCACATCTATCACGACAGTGTTAATTGCTAAATTGTAATTATTTCGCCACTATGGCCTATTTATTGCCTTACCTCCTTACTTAATTTACACTGACTGTATACAGATGTTCTATTGTGTTATTGACTGTACGTTTGTTTATCCCATGTGTAACTCTGTGTTGTTTTTGTTGTACTGCTTTGCTTTATCTTGGCCAGGTCGCAGTTGTAAATGAGAACTTGTTCTCAACTGGCCTACGTGGTTAAATAAAGGTGAAATAAAAAATATAAAAAATAAGATCTGAGAATAAATATGGTATGATGTTGCGCTCCTATCGCACAGCAATTCTGTAGCCTACCCATACTGTCACATGTTTTAAATAGGCTACCAGTCTGTTTACTTTCGAGCATGCTTGTGTATTGAATGAGCGATGGTTAAATGGTCGCCTAATAGTTGTTGAGTAGCGCGAATAAACCAGTAATGTCAGAAAAGGAGAGACATAGCTAAAGGCCTGAATAATACAAGTTAAAGAAACATATTAGGCTACATGCTGCTATGGGAACTCCTTACCAACGGCCAATGCATCGGTTTTATCATTAGGCCTATGTTTGAATGTTTTTCTTAGCCTACCATTACTATAATTCCCATGCATCAAAACAAAACATAAATTCCCCAAAATAACAATACAATTGAATACAATCTTTGCTGTCTTGTGAATAATTGTCCATCCGTGGGCGACGCAATGATGGTCTAATTTTATATTAGTTTTCCTTTAAGGAGATTACACAGCATGAGCAGCAGCCTTTGATGCTCTCTTTTCCAGTGTGAGTTGTGAGATAAAAACAGGCACACCGCTTGTCCATTTATTTCAAAATCCATTTGCTCCACTTAATTGAAATCCCTCCATGCTATGTGAGTGGTTGATTTTCATGAACTACAGCTCCTCTCAGGTTTACACTCTGTGGTCCTGTTGGACACATTAAGTCAGCAGTGTTCCAAATAATCTACTAATCACTCCACTAGTTATTAACATAAAACTTTAAATAATAGCCCAGGTGTTTATTTACTAAATCACTGAACACAACAGGCACTTATTAGAGACAGGCTTCTATTTGAGGTAGGTGTCTATTTCCTTGGCTTAATGCACACAGCTTCTGCTCATTTGCATAGTTAATTGTCTAATTCCAGCATTCATTTCCAGCATTTTAATCAATTTCTTCATTTCCTGCACTAATTTGTCATCGTTTACACACTTTGTCACATTTATTTTGTCTTAGGCTTCTATTCAACAATAATAATAATCCTTGAGAGAAGCCTTTGCATTTTCGTCAGTTCTTACTTCAGCCATTCGAGTAATCGTACTTTTTCTGGGGGTCTGTACTTCCGAAGTTGACTGTTTCTGTGCTTGACAGTTAGCTAGCAGTCCTCCTCTGTTAGCAGCCAATAGCGAGCAGTTTCTTGATAAAAACAGATGATTGACATTTTTTTGTTGTTGTCAATACTGAATTATTTAATGTAATAAATCAAACATTAAACCTTGTAAACAATGCATGGTAATTAATGGTAATCTCATGAACAATTCCTTTAGACTAATTTATTTGAAACAGGCATTTATTTGCTTAAATGTGTGCCGTCACCTGGCTATTAAAGGGGACAGGCTGCGTTTAATTTAAGTTTTACAGTAGTCAAATAACTGTTTAGTACATTTCAAAATCCTTGCTGTCAGCCTATAACAGAGAGAGGGGAAATTCCTCTGTTGGGTGATGGGGATGGACAGACCTCTGCAAGGGAGACAGCTGGTTTAGTGACCGGCCCCTTGCCTCAGGGTCCGTCCTGCCTTTGGAGAAGGTATTACCCTCTCAGTTTGAACTCCACTCAGTACAGAAGAGAGAATAGGTACAGTATAACTTGACACCTCAAATATGCAGTTTTTGTCTCTGGTTACCATTACTGATCAGCTAGCAGTGTAAATCTGTTACATGAGCTAAACATTTTTGGTGAGTGGTGCTTTAGATTTTTTGTACATATGCAATCATGTCTAGCCTGCTGTATGCTCTCTTTCAAACTATTGTTCAACATGTAGTTTCAGGCGAACACAATTCAGGTGAAAATCTGTATTTTGAATTCATCTGATCCTTCTCTACTGTTTATCTGCCTTAGATTTACCAGAGAACGAAACCAGAACCTTTGATTCACCAGTGACGTGCGGTGATGTTGGTGGCTGAATTGCAAAGTCAGATTTACACACAAATAAACCTTGATGAAACCCAAGTTCACCATAGAACAGATAGCTCCAACAACCAGAATGACACACACACAATAATATTATGTGAAATATTCTTACACACACACATAATAAATAACGTTCTAACGAAATGTCCATATCAACAATCAAAATGACTGAAAAATGCAATTCAAAACGTCAAAAAGGTGTCTCATTCAAATTGAACTATAGCTTGATAAATGAAATGCATCAAAGGGATGTTGTCTATTCTCATGTTCATTCAACAGTAGCCTAACCCGCAAATTGCAAAGGAAAATGTATTTAGGTAAATGAAGTCCATTCGTCTGTCCTTCAGGGTGAACCTCTTGTTGACAGCAATGTAGAAGTCACAGCAGAACCACGTCTGTTATTTTATTCTGCATGGACACGGCCCACGGTCGTGTGGGAGACGCATTCCCAAGGCCTCCTGTGGTTTCATTTTCACAAAAAGTCATACACACACAAACAGTAGCTGGTAGCAGAGTTCGCCCATGCAAAATACAGGCAGCTCCATCCATTAGGGCATTCAGCCCGTCGGAGGGCAGAATCCTCCCGCAGGAGTACACCCTCATGCAGTCACACACTTAGAGAATCGTTGTTGTTAGTCACAGCCATCTTGTAGAAGCCAAGGCTTGGGCCCACATTGAGTGGTGGGAGAAGCCCCATTACCGTTACATAAATAAAGCAAAAGTAAATGTCCAAGATGTGCAAAAGTCCTGGTTAAAAGTACTAATTGGTAAAGACATTTAAGTGGACAGTCCAGTACTCACTGTTCACCCGACAGCTAGCAGTGAGGGAGATGGTGGTTGCCTGTCATGAATTAATTTGAATCTTGTAGATTCGCTGCCTCTGTCTGGTCTTAACTGTCATTATAGTTGACGTTCCAATCTTCGAACCCTCCAAACGGTGTTTTACATAATTCCAACTTGGAAAATTGTTTGAGGTGCAGTATAGTGTACATTTGTCTGGTTGTTTTGAGTTCAAGGGATGCAAGTTCAAAATGATGTAGACATGCCCAAATGTGCAGAGCTTTCCCCAAGTCTACCAATGCAACATGTTTAGGCAATATGCATGCGCAAAATATGAAATCGACACAATGCAACAAATGAATCTACTTCAAGACACGCAAAGCAGCCTGTGCTGACCCTGTCCATTAACAATGACTGGAGTCTGGAACAGACGCGTGCGTCAAAGATTTGATGGAAATGAAGGCATGAATCCCCTGGTGCCTGTCCTGAGGTTTTGATGCTGTTTCAGCACATTTTGGGATTTTGAGCATAAAAACCACCAGAATCATTATGAAAAAAATAGATTTTTTTTATTATACAGAGTACCATTCAAGGGTTTTTCTTTATTTTACTATTTTATTGATTGTAGAATAATAGTAAATACATCAAAACTATGAAATAACACATATGAAATCTGTTTAGAAGCCTCTTGGACCTAGACTCAGATCCTCAAAAGGTTCTATAGCTGCACCATCGAGATCATCCTGACTGTTTTGCCCACTACAGAGGGCAGTGCGAACGGCCCAGTACAAGCTTCCTGGCATCCAGGACCTCTGTAGTGTCAGAGGAAGGCCCTAAAAATTGTCAAAGACTCCAGCCACCCTATTCATAGACTGTTCTCTCTGCTACCACACGGCAAGCAGTGCTGGAGTGCCAAGTCTACATCTAAGAGGCTTCCAATCAGCTTCTACCCCCAAGGCATAAGACGCCTGAACATCAAATCAAATGGCAACCCAGACTATTTGCATTGCCCACGCCCTCTTTTACACCACTGCTATTCTCTGTTAAAATCTATGCATAGTCACTTTAATAGCTCAACCTACATATTACCTTGACTAACCAGTGCCCCTGCACACTGAACCGGTACCCCCTGTATATACTCACAATTGTTATTTTACTGCTGCTCTAGAATTAATTAATTAAGTAATAATTACTTGTTCCTTTTATTTCTTATTCGTATTTTTTAAACTGCATTGTTGTTTAGGGGCTTGTATGTAAGCATTTCACTCTAAGGTGAAATACCTGTTGTTGTATTCAGTGCATGTGCATGTGACCTTACCTTACCTTTATTTAACTAGGCAAGTCAGTTAAGAAAAATGTCTTATTTTTCAATGACGGCCTAGGAACAGTGGGTTAACTGCCTGTTCAGGCGTAGAATGATAGATTTTTACCTTGTCAGCTCAGGGATTTGAACTTGCAACCTTCCGGTTACTAGTCCAACGCTCTAAACACTAGGCTACCCTGCCACCCCGATTTGATTTCAATCATTTAGTAACCAAGAAAGTGTTAAACAAATCCAAATATATTTTATATTTGAGATTCTTCAAAGTAGCCACCCATTGCCTTGATGACGGCTTTGCACACTCTTCTCTCAACCAGCTTCACCTGGAATGCTTTTCCAACAGTGTTGAAGGAGTTTCCACATATGCTGAGCCCTTTTGGCTGCTTTTCCTTCACTCATCCCAAGCCATCTCAATTGGGTTGTGGTCGGGTGACTGTGGAGGCCAGGTCATCTGATGCAGCACTCCATCACTCTCCTTCTTGGTCAAATAGCCCTTACACAGCCTGGAGGTGTGTTGGGTCATTGTCCCGTTGAAAAATAAATGATACTCCCACTAAGCGCAAACCAGATGGGATGGTGTATCACTGCAGAATGCTGTGGTAGCCATGCTGGTTAAGTGTGCCTTGAATTCTAAATAAATCACTGATTTATTTAGAATTCACCAGAAAAGCACCCACACACATTACAGCATCCCCACACATTACACCTCCTCCATGCTTCTTATTGGAGTCCTTTAGTAGTGGTTTCTTTGCAGCAATTTGACCATGAAGGTCTGATTCACGTGGTGTTCTCTGAACAATTTCATCATGGCGCTTGATGGTTTTTGCAATTGCATTTGAAGAAACTTTAAAAGTTCTGGAAATTTTCCAGATTGACTGACCTTTATGTCTTAATGTAGTGATGGACTGTCGTTTCTCTTTGCTTATTTGAGCTGTTCTTGCCATAATGTGGACTTGGTATTTTACCAAATAGGGCTATCTTCTGTATACCAGCCCTACCTTGTCACAAAACAACAAGAAGGAAAGAAATTCCACAAATTAACTTCCAGGTCAATTTCCACTCAGCATTCCAGGTCACATAAAACTTGTTTTTCACTCCACAAATTTCTTATTAACAAACTATGGTTTGGTTTCAAATGTCCTCTAGTCTGATCAATGTCCTCTGGTCAAAAATAGAACTGTTTGGCCATAATGACCATCGTTATGTTTGGAGGAAAAAGGGGGGATGCTTGCAAGCTGAAGAACATCATCCCATCCATGAAGCACAGGGGGTGGCAGCATCATGTTGTGGGGGTGCTTTGCTGCAGGAAGGACTGGTGCCTTTCACAAAATAGATGGCATCATGAGGGAATAAAATTATGTGCATATATTGAAACAACATCTCAAGACATCAGTCAGGAAGTTAAAGCTTGTTTGCAAATGGGTCTTCCAAATGGACAATGACCCCAAGCATACTTCCAAAGTTGTGGCAAAATGGCTTATGGAAAACAATGTCAAGGTATTGGAGTGGCCATCACAAAGCCCTGACCTCAGTCCTATAAAAAATGTGTGGGCAGAACTGAAAAAGTGTGTGCGAGCAAGGAGGCCTACAAACCTGACTCAGTTACACCAGCTCTGTCAGGAGGAATGGGCCAAAATTCACCCAACCTTTTGTTGGAAGCTTGTGGAAAGTTACCCGAAACGATTGACCCAAGTTAAACAATTTAAAGGCAATGCTACCAAATAATAATTTAATGTATGTACATTTCTGACCCACTGGGAATGTGATGAAAGAAATAAAATCTGAAATAAGTAATTCTCTCTACTATTATTCTGACATTTCACATTCTTAAAATTAAGTGTTCATTCTAACTGACCTGTCAGGAATTGTGAAAAACTGGGTTTAAAAGTATTTGGCTAAGGTGTATGTAAACTTCCGACTTCAACTGTATATACACTTTTTATCAGCTTTGTTTATTTAGATTATCACAGTGTAAGCACTGCCTACCCTACTTACCCTGACTGCTTGTCACTGTGATCAACATCCTAATGAATAATGTAATGACATCACTGTATGGAAAAACACAAAAACATGACTGCACTACTCATATGAACTGATATAACGAGGAGGGATTAATTGATTTTATTTGATCATCTAAAAATACCCATGCAGCCATGTGTGGGGCAGGAGTTTTGCCTACATATGCAGAATCTGTGTCAGGGAGCGCATACAGACTTTGATATCAGGGCTTTGCACTACAAATCTGCTGGGGCATCTAGACGGGGTTGTGGAACGTGTTGCGTGAGGGACTCATGGTGCAGACGGTTCCATATGGCCAGTGAAAATGTCCAGCTTTTTTATTCACTGTTCTCACTTTCTTGAGGATCTGCCAATGAGGCAGTAGTAAATCTACTGCAGAGCAAAAAAAAAGACACGTTACTAAAACAAAACGCATGAGGCAATGTGCGTCCTCATTATTGTCAACTGCAGTTGAGCTCCCGGGCTCAAAGGTTGAGAGTTTGAGACCTGCTCTCTGCTGTTTCATTACAATATGACCCTGCAATGCAGGCCATATCTCAAACTCACCTTAGGGTGAGGTAGAGTTAAGTTTACTACTACTTATTGGCATCACAATTATTATTTAAGTCCTGACACGCTATTTATGCCTCTCGTTTTCCATAAGAGGTACTCCTTGCCACGCTGCATCCAACATTTCCAATGGATATATGATGTTATGAATTTCAGTGCTATTACTGAAGACGCTATAGACACCAGATCATACTGGCATGATTTTCTTTCGATTTTCTTCGTTTCTTTGTGTGATATACAGTAAATTGACTGTGTCTGTGTGTAGGGGGTAGAGATTAGTGACAATGGACTCAGCTTCCAATGAATCAATTAATAGAGTAAGCGATACAAAAGACTAACCTAGGTTACATTCTCTACTGGATAATGTGACAGGAATAAAAAGGGAAGGGTCATGATATCTAGATCTTCCTTAATGGCACATTTGAAGTGATGGCCAACTGTTATTTTGGACAAGATGAAAGACAAATGTTTCTTCTGCTACAAGGCTGCACATTTGGATTAATTTGCTCAGAAAAATAGTATATACAGTCTGAGACAAAGAAAGTCAACAGCAAATTAATAACAAATATTTTCTTACTGTGGGGAATTTGATTATTGCTTGGGGTTATTGCATTCATGGAAGATGCACTAGTGGCCAAGCTCCCAGGTTTTTAGCTAAAATGGCTTGATACTCGGTAAAGTTCATGATGTCGTTGACCTTAACAAGAGCCCCAGGAACAGTGAAAGCAAAATAGCCCCATAACATCAAAGATCCACCACCATACTTTACAGCAGGTAAAATCAAAATAAAATGTTGTGTCACATGCGCCAAATACAACAGGACCTCAAAGTGAAATGCTGAATACAACAGACCTCACAGTGAAATGCTGAATACAACAGGACCTCACAGTGAAATGCTGAATACAACAGGACCTTACAGTGAAATGCTGAATACAACAGGACCTTACAGTGAAATGCTGAATACAACAGGACCTTACAGTGAAATGCTGAATACAACAGGGTTAGACCTTACAGTGAAATGCTGAATACAACAGGGTGAGACCTTACAGTGAAATGCTGAATACAACAGGACCTTACAGTGAAATGCTGAATACAACAGGGTTAGACCTTACAGTGAAATGCTGAATACAACAGGGTGAGACCTTACAGTGAAATGCTGAATACAACAGGGTTAGACCTTACAGTGAAATGCTGAATACAACAGGGAAAGACCTTACAGTGAAATGCTGAATACAACAGGGTTAGACCTTACAGTGAAATTCTGAATACAACAGGGTTAGACCTTACAGTGAAATGCTGAATACAACAGGGTTAGTAGACCTTACAGTGAAATGCTGAATACAACAGGTGTAGTAGACCTTACAGTGACATGCTGAATACAACAGGTGTAGTAGACCTTACAGTGAAATGCTGAATACAACAGGACCTTACAGTGAAATGCTGAATACAACAGGGTTAGACCTTACAGTGAAATGCTGAATACAACAGGACCTTACAGTGAAATGCTGAAAACAACAGGGTTAGACCTTACAGTGAAATGCTGAATACAACAGGGTTAGACCTTACAGTGAAATGCTGAATACAACAGGGTTAGACCTTACAGTGAAATGCTGAATACAACAGGGTTAGACCATACAGTGAAATGCTGAATACAACAGGGTTAGACCTTACAGTGAAATGCTGAATACAACAGGGTTAGACCTTACAGTGAAATGCTGAATACAACAGTGAAATGCTGTGTTAGACCTTACAGTGAAATGCTGAATACAACAGTGAAATGCTGTACAAGTAGACCTTACAGTGAAATGCTGAATACAACAGGGTTAGACCTTACAGTGAAATGCTGAATACAACAGGGTTAGACCTTACAGTGAAATGCTGAATACAACAGGGTTAGACCTTATAGTGAAATGCTGAATACAACAGGGTTAGATTTTACAGTGAAATGCTGACAACAACAGGTTTAGACCTTATAGTGAAATGCTGAATACAACAGGGTTAGACCTTACAGTGAAATGCTGAATACAACAGGGTTAGACCTTACAGTGAAATGCAAAATACAACAGGTGTAGTAGACCTTACATTGAAATGCTGAATACAACAGGGTTAGACCTTACAGTGAAATGCTGAATACAACAGGGTTAGACCTTACAGTGAAATGCTGACTACAACAGGGTTAGACCTTATAGTGAAATGCTGAATACAACAGGGTTAGATTTTACAGTGAAATGCTGAAAACAACAGGTGTAGTAGACCTTACAGTGAAATGCTGAATACAACAGGGTTAGACCTTACAGTGAAATGCTGAATACAACAGGGTTAGACCTTACAGTGAAATGCTGAATACAACAGGTGTAGACTTTACAGTGAAATGCTGAATACAACAGGGTTAGTAGACCTTACAGTGAAATGCTGAATACAACAGGGTTAGACCTTACAGTGAAATGCTGACTACAACAGGGTTAGACCTTACAGTGAAATGCTGAATACAACAGGGTTAGACCTTACAGTGAAATGCTGAATACAACAGGGTTAGACCTTACAGTGAAATGCTGAATACAACAGGGTTAGACCTTACAGTGAAATGCTGAATACAACAGGGTTAGACCTTACAGTGAAATGCTGAATACAACAGGGTTAGACCTTACAGTGAAATGCTGAATACAACAGGGTTAGACCTTACAGTGAAATGCTGAATACAACAGGGTTAGACCTTACAGTGAAATGCTGAATCCAACAGGGTTAGACCTTACAGTGAAATGCTGAATACAACAGGGTGAGACCTTACAGTGAAATGCTGAATACAACAGGGTTAGACCTTACAGTGAAATGCTGAATACAACAGGGTTAGACCTTACAGTGAAATTCTGAATACAACAGTGTTAGACCTTACAGTGAAATGCTGAATACAACAGGGTTAGACCTTACAATGAAATGCTGAATACAACAGGGTTAGACCCTACAGTGAAATGCTGAATACAACAGGGTTAGACCTTACAGTGAAATGCTGAAAACAACAGGGTGAGACCTTACAGTGAAATGCTGAATACAACAGGGTTAGACCTTACAGTGAAATGCTGAATACAACAGGGTTAGACCTTACAGTGAAATGCTGAATACAACAGGGTTAGACCTTACAGTGAAATGCTGAATACAACAGGACCTTACAGTGAAATGCTGAATACAACAGGGTTAGACCTTACAGTGAAATGCTGAATACAACAGGGTTAGACCTTACAGTGAAATGCTGAATACAACAGGGTTAGACCTTACAGTGAAATGCTGAATACAACAGGTGTAGTAGACCTTACAGTGAAATGCTGAATACAACAGGACCTTACAGTGAAATGCTGAATACAACAGGGTTATGCTGACCTTACAGTGAAATGCTGACTACAACAGGGTTAGACCTTACAGTGAAATGCTGAATACAACAGGGTTAGACCTTACAGTGAAATGCTGAATACAACAGGGTTAGACCTTACAGTGAAATGCTGAATACAACAGGGTTAGACCATACAGTGAAATGCTGAATACAACAGGGTTAGACCTTACAGTGAAATGCTGAATACAACAGGGTTAGACCTTACAGTGAAATGCTGAATACAACAGGTGTAGTAGACCTTACAGTGAAATGCTGAATACAACAGGACCTTACAGTGAAATGCTGAATACAACAGGGTTAGACCTTACAGTGAAATGCTGAATACAACAGGGTTAGACCTTACAGTGAAATGCTGAAAACAGACCTTACAGTGAAATGCTGAATACAACAGGGTTAGACCTTACAGTGAAATGCTGAATACAACAGGGTTAGACCTTACAGTGAAATGCTGAATACAACAGGGTTAGACCTTACAGTGAAATGCTGAATACAACAGGGTTAGACCTTACAGTGAAATGCTGAATACAACAGGGTGAGACCTTACAGTGAAATGCTGAATACAACAGGGTTAGACCTTACAGTGAAATGCTGAATACAATAGGTGTAGTAGACCTTACAGTGAAATGCTGACTACAACAGGGTTAGACCTTACAGTGAAATTCTGAATACAACAGGGTTAGACCTTACAGTGAAATGCTGAATACAACAGGGTTAGTAGACCTTACAGTGAAATGCTGAATACAACAGGGTTAGACCTTACAGTGAAATTCTGAATACAACAGGGTTAGACCTTACAGTGAAATGCTGAATACAACAGGGTTAGTAGACCTTACAGTGAAATGCTGAATACAACAGGTGTAGTAGACCTTACAGTGAAATGCTGAATACAACAGGGTTAGACCTTACAGTGAAATGCTGAATACAACAGGGTTAGACCTTACAGTGAAATGCTGAATACAACAGGGTTAGACCTTACAGTGAAATGCTGAATACAACAGGGTTAGACCTTACAGTGAAATGCTGACTACAACCAGGTTAGACCTTACAGTGAAATGCTGAATACAACAGGTTTAGACCTTACAGTGAAATGCTGACTACAACAGGGTTAGGCCTTATAGTGAAATGCTGAATACAACAGGTGTAGACTTTACAGTGAAATGCTGAATACAACAGGGTTAGTAGACCTTACAGTGAAATTCTGAATACAACAGTGTGAGACCTTACATTGAAATGCTGAATACAACAGGGTTAGACCTTACAGTGAAATGCTGAATACAACAGGGTTAGACCTTACAGTGAAATGCTGAATACAACAGGTGTAGACTTTACAGTGAAATGCTGAATACAACAGGGTTAGTAGACCTTACAGTGAAATGCTGAATACAACAGGTGTAGTAGACCTTACAGTGAAATGCTGAATACAACAGGGTTAGACCTTACAGTGAAATGCTGAATACAACAGGGTTAGACCTTACAGTGAAATGCTGAATACAACAGGGTTAGACCTTATAGTGAAATGCTGAATACAACAGGGTTAGACCTTACAGTGAAATGCCGAATACAACAGGTGTAGTAGACCTTACAGTGAAATGCTGAATACAACAGGGTTAGACCTTACAGTGAAATGCTGAATACAACAGGTGTTAGACCTTACAGTGAAATGCTGGTTAGACCTTACAGTGAAATGCTGAATACAACAGGTGTGTAGACCTTACAGTGAAATGCTGAATACAACAGGGTTAGACCTTACAGTGAAATGCTGAATACAACAGGGTTAGACCTTACAGTGAAATGCTGAATACAACAGGGTTAGACCTTACAGTGAAATGCTGAATACAACAGGGTTAGACCTTACAGTGAAATGCTGAATACAACAGGTGTAGTAGACCTTACGTAGACCTTAGTGAAATGCTGAATACAACAGGGTTAGACCTTACAGTGAAATGCTGAATACAACAGGTGTAGTAGACCTTACAGTGAAATGCTGACTACAACAGGGTTAGACCTTACAGTGAAATGCTGAATACAACAGGGTTAGACCTTACAGTGAAATGCTGAATACAACAGGGTTAGACCTTACAGTGAAATGCTGAATACAACAGGGTTAGACCTTACAGTGAAATGCTGAATACAACAGGGTTAGTAGACCTTACAGTGAAATGCTGAATACAACAGGTGTAGACTTTACAGTGAAATGCTGACTTACAAGCCCTTAACCAACAGGTAGACCTTACAGTGAAATGCTGACTTACAAGCCCTTAACCAACAGTTGTAGACTTTACAGTGAAATGCTGACTTACAAGCCCTTAACCAACAGATGTAGACTTTACAGTGAAATGCTGACTTACAAGCCCTTAACAACAGGTAGACTTTACAGTGAAATGCTGTACAAGTAGACCTTACAGTGAAATGCTGACTTACAAGCCCTTAACCAACAGGTGTAGACCTTACAGTGGAAATGCAGTGAAATTGACTTACAAGCCCTTAACCAACAGGTAGACCTTACAGTGAATTGCTGAATACAACAGGGTTAGACCTTACAGTGAAATGCTGAATACAACAGGGTTAGACCTTACAGTGAAATGCTGAATACAACAGGGTTAGACCTTACAGTGAAATGCTGACTACAACAGGGTTAGACCTTATAGTGAAATGCTGAATACAACAGGGTTAGACCTTACAGTGAAATGCCGAATACAACAGGTGTAGTAGACCTTACAGTGAAATGCTGAATACAACAGGGTTAGACCTTACAGTGAAATGCTGAATACAACAGGGTTAGACCTTACAGTGAAATGCTGAATACAACAGGTGTAGACTTTACAGTGAAATGCTGAATACAACAGGGTTAGTAGACCTTACAGTGAAATGCTGAATACAACAGGGTTAGACCTTACAGTGAAATGCTGACTACAACAGGGTTAGACCTTACAGTGAAATGCTGAATACAACAGGGTTAGACCTTACAGTGAAATGCTGAATACAACAGGGTTAGACCTTACAGTGAAATGCTGAATACAACAGGGTTAGACCTTACAGTGAAATGCTGAATACAACAGGGTTAGACCTTACAGTGAAATGCTGAATACAACAGGGTTAGACCTTACAGTGAAATGCTGAATACAACAGGGTTAGACCTTACAGTGAAATGCTGACTACAACAGGGTTAGACCTTACAGTGAAATGCTGAATCCAACAGGGTTAGACCTTACAGTGAAATGCTGAATACAACAGGGTGAGACCTTACAGTGAAATGCTGAATACAACAGGGTTAGACCTTACAGTGAAATGCTGAATACAACAGGGTTAGACCTTACAGTGAAATGCTGAATACAACAGGTTAGACCTTACAGTGAAATGCTGAATACAACAGGGTTAGACCTTACAGTGAAATGCTGAATACAACAGGGTTAGACCTTACAGTGAAATGCTGAATACAACAGGCTGAAAACAACAGGGTAGACCTTACAGTGAAATGCTGAATACAACAGGAAATGTTAGACCTTACAGTGAAATGCTGAATACAACAGGGTTAGACCTTACAGTGAAATGCTGAATACAACAGGGTTAGACCTTACAGTGAAATGCTGAATACAACAGGGTTAGACCTTACAGTGAAATGCTGAATACAACAGGGTTAGACCTTACAGTGAAATGCTGAATACAACAGGGTTAGACCTTACAGTGAAATGCTGAATACAACAGGGTTAGACCTTACAGTGAAATGCTGAATACAAATACAACAGGTGTAGTAGACCTTACAGTGAAATGCTGAATACAACAGTAGTAGACCTTACAGTGAAATGCTGAATACAACAGGGTTAGACCTTACAGTGAAATGCTGAATACAACAGGGTTAGACCTTACAGTGAAATGCTGAATACAACAGGGTTAGACCTTACAGTGAAATGCTGAATACAACAGGACCTTACAGTGAAATGCTGAATACAACAGGGTTAGACCTTACAGTGAAATGCTGAATACAACAGGGTTAGACCTTACAGTGAAATGCTGAATACAACAGGGTTAGACCTTACAGTGAAATGCTGAATACAACAGGTGTAGTAGGCCTTACAGTGAAATGCTGAATACAACAGGACCTTACAGTGAAATGCTGAATACAACAGGGTGAGACCTTACAGTGAAATGCTGAATACAACAGGGTTAGACCTTATAGTGAAATGCTGAATACAACAGGGTTAGATTTTACAGTGAAATGCTGAAAACAACAGGTGTAGTAGACCTTACAGTGAAATGCTGAATACAACAGGGTTAGACCTTACAGTGAAATGCTGAATACAACAGGGTTAGACCTTACAGTGAAATGCTGACTACAACAGGGTTAGACCTCATAGTGAAATGCTGAATACAACAGGGTTAGACCTTACAGTGAAATGCTGAATACAACAGGGTTAGACCTTACAGTGAAATGCAAAATACAACAGGTGTAGTAGACCTTACATTGAAATGCTGAATACAACAGGGTTAGACCTTACAGTGAAATGCTGAATACAACAGGGTTAGACCTTACAGTGAAATGCTGAATACAACAGGGTTAGACCTTACAGTGAAATGCTGAATACAACAGGGTTAGACCTTACAGTGAAATGCGGACTACAACAGGGTTAGACCTTATAGTGAAATGCTGAATACAACAGGGTTAGACCTTACAGTGAAATGCCGAATACAACAGGTGTAGTAGACCTTACATTGAAATGCTGAATACAACAGGGTTAGACCTTACAGTGAAATGCTGACTACAACAGGGTTAGACCTTACAGTGAAATGCTGAATACAACAGGGTTAGACCTTACAGTGAAATGCTGATTACAACAGGGTTAGACCTTACAGTTAAATGCTGACTACAACCAGGTTAGACCTTACAGTGAAATGCTGAATACAACAGGTTTAGACCTTACAGTGAAATGCTGACTACAACAGGGTTAGACCTTATAGTGAAAAGCTGAATACAACAGGGTTAGACCTTACAGTGAAATGCTGAATACAACAGGTGTAGACTTTACAGTGAAATGCTGAATACAACAGGGTTAGTAGACCTTACAGTGAAATGCTGAATACAACAGTGTGAGACCTTACATTGAAATGCTGAATACAACAGGGTTAGACCTTACAGTGAAATGCTGAATACAACAGGGTTAGACCTTACAGTGAAATGCTGACTACAACAGGGTTAGACCTTATAGTGAAATGCTGAATACAACAGGGTTAGACCTTACAGTGAAATGCCGAATACAACAGGTGTAGTAGACCTTACAGTGAAATGCTGAATACAACAGGGTTAGACCTTACAGTGAAATGCTGAATACAACAGGGTTAGACCTTACAGTGAAATGCTGAATACAACAGTGTGAGACCTTACATTGAAATGCTGAATACAACAGGGTTAGACCTTACAGTGAAATGCTGAATACAACAGGGTTAGACCTTACAGTGAAATGCTGAATACAACAGGGTTAGACCTTACAGTGAAATGCTGACTACAACAGGGTTAGACCTTATAGTGAAATGCTGAATACAACAGGGTTAGACCTTACAGTGAAATGCCGAATACAACAGGTGTAGTAGACCTTACAGTGAAATGCTGAATACAACAGGGTTAGACCTTACAGTGAAATGCTGAATACAACAGGTGTAGTAGACCTTACAGTGAAATGCTGACTACAACAGGGTTAGACCTTACAGTGAAATGCTGAATACAACAGGGTTAGACCTTACAGTGAAATGCTGAATACAACAGGGTTAGACCTTACAGTGAAATGCTGAATACAACAGGGTTAGTAGACCTTACAGTGAAATGCTGAATACAACAGGTGTTTGACTTTACAGTGAAATGCTGACTTACAAGCCCTTAACCAACAGGTAGACCTTACAGTGAAATGCTGACTTACAAGCCCTTAACCAACAGTTGTAGACTTTACAGTGAAATGCTGACTTACAAGCCCTTAACCAACTTTACAGTGAAATGCTGAATACAACAGATGTAGACTTTACAGTGAAATGCTGACTTACAAGCCCTTAACCAACAGGTGTAGACCTTACAGTGAAATGCTTACTTACAAGCCCTTAACCAACAGGTGTAGACCTTACAGGGAAATGCTTACTTACAAGCCCTTAACCAACAGGTAGACCTTACAGTGAATTGCTGAATACAACAGGGTTAGACCTTACAGTGAAATGCTGAATACAACAGGGTTAGACCTTACAGTGAAATGCTGAATACAACAGGGTTAGACCTTACAGTGAAATGCTGACTACAACAGGGTTAGACCTTACAGTGAAATGCTGAATACAACAGGGTTAGACCTTACAGTGAAATGCCGAATACAACAGGTGTAGTAGACCTTACAGTGAAATGCTGAATACAACAGGGTTAGACCTTACAGTGAAATGCTGAATACAACAGGTGTAGTAGACCTTACAGTGAAATGCTGACTACAACAGGGTTAGACCTTACAGTGAAATGCTGAATACAACAGGGTTAGACCTTACAGTGAAATGCTGAATACAACAGGGTTAGACCTTACAGTGAAATGCTGAATACAACAGGGTTAGTAGACCTTACAGTGAAATGCTGAATACAACAGGTGTAGACTTTACAGTGAAATGCTGACTTACAAGCCCTTAACCAACAGGTAGACCTTACAGTGAAATGCTGACTTACAAGCCCTTAACCAACAGTTGTAGACTTTACAGTGAAATGCTGACTTACAAGCCCTTAACCAACAGATGTAGACTTTACAGTGAAATGCTGACTTACAAGCCCTTAACCAACAGGTGTAGACCTTACAGTGAAATGCTTACTTACAAGCCCTTAACCAACAGGTGTAGACCTTACAGGGAAATGCTTACTTACAAGCCCTTAACCAACAGGTAGACCTTACAGTGAATTGCTGAATACAATAGGGTTAGACCTTACAGTGAAATGCTGAATACAACAGGGTTAGACCTTACAGTGAAATGCTGAATACAACAGGGTTAGACCTTACAGTGAAATGCTGACTACAACAGGGTTAGACCTTATAGTGAAATGCTGAATACAACAGGGTTAGACCTTACAGTGAAATGCCGAATACAACAGGTGTAGTAGACCTTACAGTGAAATGCTGAATACAACAGGGTTAGACCTTACAGTGAAATGCTGAATACAACAGGGTTAGACCTTACAGTGAAATGCTGAATACAACAGGTGAGACCTTACAGTGAAATGCTGAATACAACAGTGTGAGACCTTACAGTGAAATGCTGAATACAACAGGGTTAGACCTTACAGTGAAATGCTGAATACAACAGGGTTAGACCTTACAGTGAAATGCTGAATACAACAGGGTTAGACCTTACAGTGAAATGCTGACTACAACAGGGTTAGACCTTATAGTGAAATGCTGAATACAACAGGTGTTTGACTTTACAGTGAAATGCTGACTTACAAGCCCTTAACCAACAGGTAGACCTTACAGTGAAATGCTGACTTACAAGCCCTTAACCAACAGTTGTAGACTTTACAGTGAAATGCTGACTTACAAGCCCTTAACCAACAGATGTAGACTTTACAGTGAAATGCTGACTTACAAGCCCTTAACCAACAGGTGTAGACCTTACAGTGAAATGCTTACTTACAAGCCCTTAACCAACAGGGTAGACCTTACAGGGAAATGCTTACTTACAAGCCCTTAACCAACAGGTAGAAATGCTGAATACAACAGGGTTAGACCTTACAGTGAAATGCTGAATACAACAGGGTTAGACCTTACAGTGAAATGCTGAATACAACAGGGTTAGACCTTACAGTGAAATGCTGAATACAACAGGGTTAGACCTTACAGTGAAATGCTGAATACAACAGGGTTAGACCTTACAGTGAAATGCTGAATACAACAGGTGTTAGACCTTACAGTGAAATGCTGAATACAACAGGGTTAGACCTTACAGTGAAATGCTGAATACAACAGGTGTAGTAGACCTTACAGTGAAATGCTGACTACAACAGGGTTAGACCTTACAGTGAAATGCTGAATACAACAGGGTTAGTAGACCTTACAGTGAAATGCTGACTTACAAGCCCTTAACCAACAGGTAGACCTTACAGTGAAATGCTGACTTACAAGCCCTTAACCAACAGTTGTAGACTTTACAGTGAAATGCTGACTTACAAGCCCTTAACCAACAGATGTAGACTTTACAGTGAAATGCTGACTTACAAGCCCTTAACCAACAGGTGTAGACCTTACAGTGAAATGCTTACTTACAAGCCCTTAACCAACAGGTGTAGACCTTACAGTGAAATGCTTACTTACAAGCCCTTAACCAACAGGTGTAGACCTTACAGGGAAATGCTTACTTACAAGCCCTTAACCAACAGGTAGACCTTACAGTGAATTGCTGAATACAATAGGGTTAGACCTTACAGTGAAATGCTTACTTACAAGCCCCTAACCAGCAATGCAGTTTCAAAAAATAAATTAAATTAAATTAAAAGGGAATAAGAATAAAAATAAAAGTAACAAATAATTAAAGAGCAGCAGTAAAATAACAATAGCGAGGCTCTATACAGGGGGTACCGGTACAGAGTCATTTGAGGTAATATGCACATGTAGGTAGAGTTATTAAAGTGACTATGCAAAGATAATAAAAGACAGTAGCAGCAGCGTAAAAGAAAGGGGGGAGGGGGGCAATGCAAAGAGTCTGGGTGGCCATGTGATTAGATGTTCAAGTGTCATATGGCTTGGGGTAAAACTTCTTGGACCTAAACTTGGCACTCCAGTACCGCTTGCCATGCGGTAGCAGAGAGAACAGTCTATGACTAGGGTGGCTGGAGTGCTTTGAAAATTTTTAGGGCCTTCCTCTGACACTACCTGGTATAGAGGTCTTGGATGGCAGGAAGCTTGGTCCCAGTGACATACTGGGCTGTATGCACTACCCTCTATAGTGCCTTGCGGTCTGAGTCCAAGCAGTTTCCATGCCAGGCAGTGATGCAAACAGTCAGGATGCTCTCGATGATGCAGCTGTAGAACCGTTTTGAAGATCTGAGGACCCATGCCAAATCTTTTCAGTCTTCTGAAGTGGCATAGGTTTTGTCGTGCCCTATTCACAACTGTCTTGGTGTACTTGGACCATGTTAGTTTGTTGGTTATGTGGACACCAAGGAACTTGAAGCTCTCAACCTGCTCCTGCTCTAATGTTAATGGGGGCCTGTTCACCCCTCCTTTTCCTGTAGTCCACGATCAGCTCCTTTATCTTGCTCACATTGAGGGAGAGGTTGCTATCCTGGCACTACACTGACAGGTCTCTGACCTCCTCCCTATAGGCTGTCTCATCGTTGTCAGTGATCAGGCCTACCACTGTTGTGTCGTCAGTAAACTTAATGATGGTGTTGGAGTCGTGCTTGGCCACAGAGTTGTGGGTGAACAGGGAGTACAGGAGGGGACGAAGCACGCACCCCTGAGGGGCCCCAGTGTTGAGCATCAGCTTGGCAGATGTGTTGTTGCCTCCCCTTACCACCTGGGGGCGGCCCGTCGGGAAGTGCAGGATCCAGTGGCAGTTGGAGGTGTTTAGTCCCAGGGTCCTTAGCTTAGTGATGAGCTTTGTGGGCACTATGGTGTTGAACAATGAGCTGTAGTCAATGAACAGCATTCAATTCAGTCAATGAACAGGTGTTCAATGAACAGCATTCAGCAGTCAATGAACAGGTGTTCCTTTTGTCCAGGTGGGAAAAGATATGGAGTGCGATTGAGATTGCGTCATCTGTGGATCTGTTGGGGCAGTATGCAAATTGGAGGGTTTCCGGGATGATTGTGTTGATGTGAGCCATGACCAGCCTTTCAAAGCAGTTCCTGGCTACCGATGTGAGCGCTACGGGTTACTTACGCTTTCTTGGGCCCAGTGACTATGGTGGTCACCTTGAAACATTACAGTCTCAGTCAGGAAGAGGTTGAAAATGTCAGTGAAGACACTTGGCAGTTGGTCCGCGCATGCTTTGAGTACACATCCTGGTAATCCGTCTGACCCCTCAGATTTGTGAATGTTGACCTGTTTAAAGGTCTTCCTCACATGGGCTACGGAGAGCGTGGTCACAGTCATCCGGAACAGCTGTTGCTCTCATACATGCTTCAGTGTTGCTTGCCTCGCAGCAAGCATAAAAGGCATTTAGTTCGACTGGTGAGCTCGCATCGCTGGGTAGCTCGCGGCTGGGTTTCCCTTTGTAGTCCGTAATAGTTGTATTCTGCAAGCCCTGCCACATCCGACGAGCGTCAGAGCCAGTGGAGTAGGATTCAATCTTAATCTTGTATCGACGCTTTGCCTATTTGATGGTTCGTCTGAGGCCATAGCGGGATTTCTTATAAGCGTCCGGATTAGTTTCCCGCTCCTTGAAAGCGGCAGCTTTAGCCTTTCGCTCGGTGCGGATGTTGCCTGTAATTCATGGCTTCTGGTTGAGATATGTATGTACGGTCACTGTGATGACGTCATTGTCAATGTACTTATTGATGAAGCCTGTAACTTGAGGTAATATAAAGTTACAAATAAAGTAAAACTAAAACATAATAAAGAGTAAGTTTGAATGACACTGAGGGGCAGTGTTTTTACAGCTAATGCCGGTTTGCCTGAGGCTGATGTCATGCAGGTGTTGGTACACGTGCATATACACACACACTCATTCAAATACACACATACACGGACTCACACACATGTAATAGTGCCAGACATGCACTCAAACATATACAGTTGGCATTGCTGTTATGATTTAGATGTCCTTTGTTTGTTTGTTTTTTGCTTTGTTGTTTGCTGTTTTCTTTTGTCTTTTACTTTTTTCTCTTTAGTTCATTTTCTTGGTTTTGGTGCATTGGGGGATTCTTGGTGCTGGGGAATGGAAATAAATAGATTTTTTAAATACATCTTTCTTCGGGGGGGACTGTGGGAGAGGTCTCGGATGGTTGAGGGACAGCTATTGGGGAACTATGGGGGGGGATCTTGGAGGGTTCGGGTCCCCGTCTTTTTTGGCCTGATGGGAGATCTGTCAACGTGCCCTTGAGCAGGGCATTGACCCTGGATGCTTCTGTGTGTCGCTCTGAATGGGAATCTGTTGGATGACTGGTGTGGTGTAGTTGTTGAGCGGCTTCACTGCAAGTGTATTGCATGTTTTGGATATTCAAATAAATAATTACAAAAAAATTATAACATATAAAAAAAGAAATGTAAGAAAAAAATGGGGGAAAAAAATGGGGAAAAAAAATGTTTTCCTTGTTTATCCTCCATAATTAAAGAGGGGTCTGTCTTGCTCCCTGGTCGGATGTTAGATAGTTAAACAGTGGGTGCGTTTGAGAGCATAGTTTTTTGATTGATTGAGTGGACAAAACATTAGGAACACCTTCCTAATATTGAGTTGCACCCCCTTTTGCCCTCAGAACAGACTCAATTTGTGGAGGCATGGACTCTACATGGTGTCAAAAGTATCATGCTTCCCTCAGTTGTCTCAAGTTGACTGGATGGACTTTGGGTGGTGGACCATTTTTAATACACACAGGAAACTGTTGAGGGTGAAAAACCCAGATGTGTTGCAGTTCTTGACACACTCAAATCAGTGCGCCTGACACCTACTACCATACCCCGTTCAAAGGCACTTTCATCTTTTGTCTTGTCCATTGACCCTCTGAATGGTACACATACACAATCCATGCCTCAATTGCCTCAAGGCTTAAAAATCCTTCTTTAACCTGCCTCCTCCACTTCATTGCCACTGATTGAAGTGGATTTAGCAGGTGATATTAATAACGGATCATAGCTGTCACCTGGATTCACCTGGTCAGTCTATGTCATGGAAAGAGTAGGTGTTCCTAATGTTTTGTACATTCAGTGTGTGTTTATCCCATGTTCTATTTATTCTTAAAACATGTGAGCACCGTTATTGAAGTGGTTGCAAATGGTAATATGTAGAGTTGACGACGGAAGTTTACATACACCTTAGCCAAATACATTTAAACTCAGTTTTTCACAATTCCTGATATTTAATCCTAGTAAAAATGCTCTGTTTTAGGTCAGTTAGGATGACCACTTTATTTTAAGAATGTGAAATGTCAGAATAATAATAGAGAGAATGCTTTATTTCAGCTTTTATTTCCTTCATCACATTCCCAGTGGGTCAGAAGTTTACATACACTCAATACGTTGGGTGAATTTTGGCCCATTCCTCCTGACAGAGCTGGTGTAACTGAGTCATGTTTGTAGGCCTCCTTGCTCGCACACACTTTTTCAGTTCTGCCAACAAATTTTCTATAGGATTGAGGTCAGGGCTTTGTGATGGCCACTCCAATACCTTGACTTTGTGGTCTTTAAGCCATTTTGCCACAACTTTGGAAGTATGCTTAAGGACATTGTCCATTTGTAAGACCCATTTGCTTTAACTTCCTGACTGATGTCTTGAGATGTTGCTTTAATATATCCACATAATTTTACTCTCTCATGATGCCATCTATTTGCTGCCACCCCCTGTGCTTCACGATTGGGATGGTGTTCTTCGGCTTACAAGCCTCCGCCTTTTTCCTTCAAACGTTCTAATTTTGTTTCATCAGACCAGAGGACATTTCTCCAAAAAGTATGATCTTTGTCCCCATGTGCAGTTGCAAATCGTAATCTTGGCTTTTTAAGGTGGTTTTGGAAGTGCACCAGGTTAGTCCCGGTCCTTTGCTGTTGTTCTGGGAAAGCACCCCACAGACAGAACGTCTCCTTCCTGAGCGTTATGACGGCTGTGTCGTCCCATGGTGTTTATACTTGCGTACTATTGTTTGTACAGATGAACGTGGTACCTTCAGGCGTTTGGAAATTGCTCCCAAGGATGAACCAGACTTGTGGAGGTTTACAATTTTTTTTCTGAAATCTTGGCTGATTTCTTTTTATTTTCCCATGATTTCAAGCAAAGAGGCACTGAGTTTGAAGGTAAGCCTTGAAATACATCCACAGGTACACCTCCAATTGAATCAAGTGATGTCAATTAGCCTATAAGAAGCTTCTAAAGCCATGACATAATTTTCTGGAATTTTCCAAGATGTTTAAAGGCACAGTCAACTTAGAGTATGTAAACTTCTGACCCACTGGAATTGTGATATAGTGAAATAGAAGTTAAACAATTGTTGGAAAAATGACTTGTGTCATGCACAAAGTAGATGTCTTAACCGACTTGACTAAACTATAGTTTGTTTGCAAGAAATTTGTGGAGTTGTTGTAAAACAAGTTTTCATGACTTGTGACCTAAGTGTATGTAAACTTCTGACTTCAACTGTATGTTTATGACCTGAACATGTGTGTATTGTAATTATTCCCTTTCAATGTTAATTGATCATTGTGTTATGTATTCTTCTCATTGGTCAGAGGCATGATGGGTAGACTATTTAAACATTGCTCTCCCAATTTTTGGGAGACAGAGATAAGGTAAGGTTTGTATGTTGCCGGTTTAAAAGGGATTACCGAAGCCTGGTGTTTCTTTTGATTGTTCTAGTTGATTAAGTTAAGTTTGTCCTTATGTTCATCATGCTGTTTGTCTTTTTTCTATATATATATATTGTAGTCACCAGCTATTATCTCCAGCCTCACTCTGGACAAGAAAATCAGCTCTGCACTATTGCCTCTTCACAGACCAATCCACCGCTAGGGCGGTCCCCCTTACAGCCACAAATGAAAACATATCACTGATTCGCACATCGATTTATGTTTTAGCTTTGTCTCAACGAAGAGTTCGGCATTCGATTAGACAAGTGCAAAATGAACGTGCAGTTGTAAGCCTAGGTCGAGCAGGCTTGAGTAAGCGGCAGGTGCACAATCAATATATCCACCTTGGTAATATGGATGTATCCTGAGCTGGAATGTGAAGCTAACTGAAGCTAGCTAATTTCAGAAAATCATGTGTCCATCTAGCTATATTCATAGTATACCCCTCTGGACCTGCAGAGAAAGTTCCTCTTACGCTTAAAGGCTGCCCCAGTCTGGACATTTGGCTCATCCATCAATGCCTTGGGCTTGGGCTAGACAAAACAGATGTCCCGACTCTAGCGCCAAGATTCCTCGTCCCCGTTTTCCATGTGGGAAAGTTCCCTGACCATGCCAGGACGGGGGAAGAGTAATAAAGCTGAAGTAATTCTGGATTATAGTTGAAAGAAACACAGATTTTTTTTCTTTTTTTTCCCTCAACAAATGTCTCCCATAGTCCCATTGTGAAACGAGATGTCCTTGATCAACCCCATTCTGAACTGAATTATGTGTCCTTTATCGCGGCTAGGTGTCCAAATGATAAAACTCTTATATTATAGTTTGTTCAAGTTTTTTTTTTAGTGGCTGTGAATATCAGTAACATTTCTAACCAACTCTTGAAGTTAACTTCAAGCCTTCCAATGAGATTCTTTCCTAGAAGGTAGAAATTGGATCCATTACATTTTTATATCTGCAAACACTTTCAAACCCAAAACACACATGCGCACACATACACTCACACATGACATACACTCACACATGACATACACTCACACATGACATACACTCGCACTCACACACGACTCTCTCACACACACACACACACACACACACACACACACACACACACACACACACACACACACACACACACACACACACACACACACACACACACACACACACACACACACTGATGCATGCATGCACACACACAAATACCTTGAATATTTACTGCTTTGAACATCCTCCCATAATCTCCAAGAGATTAGGACCAAGGACAGAGAACCTCTCCTCTGCTCTCGATTTCATACACAAACACACCGAAACCCCACTCTACTAATGAATCAAATCCTAGAATATGAAACCCATGGTTTAATTTGATGAGACATGCTGTCAGAAACCAAATAGAAAATATATCTTTGGTTGATTAAAAACCAGTTACTACTTCTTTTATCCTATGACTAGAGACATGCTGACTCACTCTTCTCCGTAAAGTCTATTGGAGAAACGTCAGAAACAGGTTGCAAGCCTATTTCTCCCAAGCCCTTTACGACCCAAACCCTGACCCACCTTTATCTAGCCTCCCACCAGATGTGAGACAGAAAATAAAACCCAAGCTGGATTTTATACCTGTGCTTCAAAAGCAAAGGGGAGGCAGACTGAGGACGTCAATGGGAGGGACAGGATGAGGGAGAGAGAAAGAGAGATGTTAGATGTTGTGGATCATCCAGTCCTTTGGGAGTTGCAGTCGGCACGATGGTAAAATTGAGGTCATCCCTCATGAACGAGGGAGGAAAAGAAGGAGAGAAATGTCCCCCAGGGAGTAAATGAGTACCTGATGGAAAGCAAGCAGCTAATGGAGACTTCCCCATTTCATTATTGCTACCCTTTCCACCATTATCACCCTCACCAGGGAAGAGGTCATCCAACACAGGCTCCTAATCCTTTCTAGAAAAGCAAACAAGATAGGTAACACTCCAGCTGTCAGTTGCTAAACTCTGAGATTTCTGGGTATTTAGGACGAACAAACTAGGAAACTATATATATGTGGGCCACTCATCATCCACCAAGGCTATTCATCACGAGTCTCAAATGAAAGAATATCCCTGTCTCCAGGGAATAATAGGGGTCATTGTAATCACACGCCCATAACAGATCAACTGCATGTTGGAGTTGGGAACTGACCAACACAGACTCCATATTGAAGCAGAGGTCATTGGTTTCACAATCTCTGGGTAAACTAAAGGGGTGAAGGATTTACCTAAAAATGTGGTAAATGAGACTAGCAAACTATGGGGGCAATTTGTGATGTGTGTGTGTGTACTAACCGCTATTCTAAAATAGTATACAGGACATCCACTACTAACATCACCCAAAATACAATGAGTCCTCCAATGAGTTGGAGTGCGGAGAAATGGCCACTGTAGCTCATGACATTGCAAGACAGTGAGATGAAAGAACTGGAGATGCAGGTAAGGTAGGAATGGAAAAGGAGATATGGAATAGCCAATACACGTGGACTGCTGACTGGACCATGGGCCTGCTATTACTTTATTTCCACTGAAACCAGAGAGTAGCAAAAGAGATGCTCTGGAATGGTCTTTCTCAAAAGAGCTGAAAGAGGAAGTGTATAGTAAGCTTACATTACTTGGCCACTCTGTGTGAACCTTCGTTCCCTTGCCATTTGAGGTGTCAACTTTGCATTGTCTACTGTGCTACGTATCACTGATGGGATACGCAGCTGCAATGGATGTTTTCTCTTCAATTCTCTTCAAATCTGTAGGGATTTGATAGCCACGATACTATTGATTGATTAGTCAGGCCTCTTCTGCTTCATCTGAGGGCTTTTTATAGTACATAAAAAATTAACCTGTCTTAGATCAGGAATGCTGTGAAAGCATGTGGGCTGTAACTTAACCTGTTGTTGCCAAGTACGGTTTATTATGTTAAAGTGGAAATCAGTGAGGGAGAGTGTAACTCTCCATGTCACCTGCAGAATTTGCAGTCTATTGTGAATTAGGAGATTGGGCTGGGCATTATTAATCCTACCAGATCTGTGGTTTCACATACATTCAATGGATCAACCAGGGTCTTGCTACATTTGTGTCTCCTCTCACACCCACCTATCAAACCATTGGAAACCCCAAACTCAGAGTCATCCCTGACTTCTTTCCCACGTTGTGTTCCAATCAGTCGCCCACAAATTACAGGGCTCTTGCATGAAGTCATCAGAGTGATCTGAATTGGCCTGTGGAAATGTTGAGTTTTGGCTGAATCCTAACATGGGATATGTGTACAATTAACTGTTGCTTATAGCTCCCAATGCACCACTCATTCACTCATACCCATCACGGCAGCTGGTAGATAGCCAAAAACTGCCAGAAGTGGAGATCCTTTGTTGCTGGCCTATCTTCCCAATGCATGATTAATGCAAGTTCGGTTACACATGCATTTCTCAAGTTATGTGTGGGTTGTGTGTGGGTATGCATTGTTCATGAGTTATCGATTTAATGCATGAAACAGCTGGTTAGACTTCAACATGTAATGTACAGTGTGGAGGGAAATGTTTCATCCAAACCTGTTATTGACACTCTAGAATTATATTGGTGTCAGAGGAACAGGAGTAACGCAGGGAGCATCTTAGCCATGACAGACAAAAACGTCAGTTATGTCCTGTCTTGTCTGATGTCAAATAATGACGAGTGAGAAAGTTACAGACTCACAAATATCATACCCCCCCCCCCCCAAAAAAAAATGTTAACCTCCCCTGTTATTGTAATGGTGAGAGGTTAGCATGTCTTGGGGTATGATATTTGTCTATAACTTTCTCACTCACAATTCTTCATGATTCATTAAGGGTTATTCATAATCACGGTAACATCCACATTAATGATGAAGTGTTTAGAAACATATTCTATTATTTGTTATTCTCCAACTAAAGTGAATCCAAAATGACACAATACATTATTTACTATTCATTT
This sequence comes from Oncorhynchus masou masou, assembly GCF_036934945.1. Lineage (NCBI taxonomy): Eukaryota > Metazoa > Chordata > Actinopteri > Salmoniformes > Salmonidae > Oncorhynchus > Oncorhynchus masou. The sequence continues at coordinate 39,246,237 of NC_088219.1, forward strand.
TTATTGGCACAAAATCATCTGAAACACAAAACAAATAGCAAATCCTTCCAACAAGTTTGTCACAAGCTTGATGTCGTCATTGCGTGCTATGAATATTGGACTAAATACTTCTTGGGTATGACACTACAAACTTTGTACACCTGTATTTGGGAGTTTCTCCCATTCTTCTCTGCAGATCCTCTCAAGCTGTCAGGTTGGATAGGGAGAGTTGCTGCACAACTGTTTTCAAAACTAACGGGTTCAAGTCCTGGCTCTGGCTGGGCCAATCAAGGACATTCAGAGACTTGTCCCGAAGCCACTCCTGCATTGTCTTGGCTGTGTGCTTAGGGTCAGTTATCCTGTTGGAAGGTGAACCTTTGCCTCAGTTTGAGGTCCTGAGCGGTCTGGAGCAAGTTTTCATCAAGGATCTCTCTGTACTTCGCTCCGCTCATCTTTGCCACGATCCTGACTAGTCTCACAGTCCCCGCCGCTAAAAAACACCTGCACATCATTCTGCTGCCACCACCATGCTTCACCGTAGGGACGGTGCCAGGTTTCATCCCGACGTGACGCTTGGCATTCAGGCCAAAGTGTTCAATCTTGGTTTCATCAGACCAGAATATCTTGTTTCTCATGGTCTGAGACTCTTTCGGTGCCTTTTGGCAAACTCTAAGCGAGCTGTCATGTGCCTTTTACTGAGGAGTGGCTTCCATCTGGCCAATCTACCATAAATGCCTGATTGGTGGAGTGCTGCAGAGATAGTTGTCCTTCAGAGTAATTCTGGAACTCTGTCAGCGTGACCATCGGGTTCTTGGTCACCTCCCTGACCAAGGCCCTTCTCCCCAGATTGCTCAGTTTGGCCCGGTGGCCAGCTCTAGGAAGAGTCTTGGTGGATCAAAACTTCTTCCATTTAAGAATAATGGAGGCCACTGTGTTCTTGGGGAACTTCAATGCTGCAGACATTTTTTTTGTACCCTTCCCCAGATTTGTGCCTCGACACAATCCTGTCTCTGAGCTCTACGGGCAATTCCTTCGACCTCCTGGCTTGGTTTTTGCTCTGACATACACTGTCAACTGTGGGACCTCATATAGACAGGTGTGTGCCTTTCCAAATCATGTCCAATCAATTGAATGTACCACAGGTGGACTTCAATCAAGGTTTAGAAACATCTCAAGGATGATCAATGGAAACAGGATGCATTTGAGCTCAGTTATGAGTCTTATAACAACGGGTCTGAATACAAATAAGGTATTTCAGTTTTTATTTTGTGTACATTTGCTAAAAACTCTACAAACCTGTTTTTGCTTTGTTATTATGGGATATTGTGGTTAGATTGATGAGGAAAATGTTTTATGTTATACATTTTAGAATAGGGCTGTAACGTAACAAAATGTGGACAAAGTCAAGGGATCTGAATACTTTCCCAAAGGCACTTTAAGTGTATTTATCCCAGTACTTTTGGTCCCCTGAAATGGGGGGATTATGTACAAAAAGTGCTCTAATTTGTAAACGGTTCACCCGATATGAATAAAAATACCCCGTACTTTAACCTCGTAGTCATTGTATAATTTCAAATCCAAAGTACTTCAGTACAGAGCCAAAACTACGGAAAACGTGTCACTGTTCCAATAATTTTGGAGCTCACTGTATATTTAGCTATTTGCTGTGAAAATGCCTGCTACATATTCATTTTTGATGGGTACAGAGGTGCAACATAAAACTAGAAACGGTCAGGGTCTTTGGCTCAGCAAGGGGGGGGGGGAGTTATTTTAGGGCTCAGGTAGGGTGATGTCATTCTTTGAGGCCATACTAGTAATAACATTATGTATATCTGCATATGTTAAACATATAATCTTTTCTTTAACTGTTTTGTAGGAAAAAGCAGGTTCTAAAAAGCAGGTTCTAATCTCTGTGGGGCAGTGTGGCCATAACGGACTGCACACAAAATATATTGCACAGGAACACACGTAGCAGGGGTTCAGAGTGCCAAAAACATAGGCCAAGTGTATATATATATATTGAAGTATATATATAATTGTTGATGCAAGGATATGGTGCTTTGTAGGACACTCTTTCAAGGGCTAATGGCTACATGGAGCTCAGTTTGTGCTGTGATGTCAATTACCAGAGTGCTATGGGTAGGTTAATCACAATCGTTTAACATCCAGCTGACACTCCATTTTTCATAAAGTCTCCAAAGACGTCCCGTGAGGCAAAAGCAACCTTCAGTATGTATAGTATATTAGGGTTTAGGTACAAATTCACTGACTTTCAATTGCTTACTGTGGCTCACAGTAAGTGTGTGGTCACATTTCTGGGCGGGAAAATATACTGAGGGTTAGGCGTTCGTCTGAACGCTTGAAGTTATAAAGTTTTGTTGACTATGTTTGCTGACCCATTTTGCCATCTTGTAATTCACAGAGTGCACAGGTTATTGTCTGCCTTTGCAAATTTTACAGGCATGGACGTCTCCCCAGAGTGACTGTGTGAAAATGTACAGTGGGGCAAAAAAGTATTTAGTCAGCCACCTATTGTGCAAGTTCTCCCACTTAAAAAGTTGAGAGAGGCCTGTAATTTTCATCATAGGTACACTTCAACTATGACAGACAAAATCCAGAAAATCACATTGTAGGATTTTTTATGAATTTATTTGCAAATTATGGTGGAAAATAAGTATTTGGTGAATAACAAAAGTTTATCACAATACTTTGTTATATACCCTTTGTTGGCAATAACAGAGGTCAAACGTTTTCTGTAAGTCTTCACAAGGTTTTCACACACTGTTGCTGGTATTTTGGCCCATTCCTCCATGCAGATCTCCTCTAGAGCAGTGATGTTTTGGGGCTGTTGCTGGTCAACATGGACTTTCAACTCCTTCCAAAGATTTTCTATGGGGTTGAGATGTGGAGACTGGCTAGGCCACTCCAGGACCTTAAAATGCGTCTTACGAAGCCACTCCTTCGTTGCCCGGGCGGTGTGTTTGGGATCATTGTCATGCTGAAAGACCCAGCCACGTTTAATTTTCAATGCCCTTGCTGATGGAAGGAGGTTTTCACAAAAAATCTCACGATACATGGCCCCATTCATTCTTTCCTTTACACGGATCAGTCGTCCTGGTCCCTTTGCAGAAAAACAGCCCCAAAGTATGATGTTTCCACCCCCAAGCTTCACAGTAGGTATGGTGTTCTTTGGATACAACTCAGCATTATTTTTCCTCCAAACATGACGAGTTGAGTTTTTACCAAAAAGTTCTATTTTGGTTTCATCTAACCATAAGACATTCTCCCAATCTTCTTCTGGATCATCCAAATGCTCTCTAGCAAACTTCAGACGGGCCTGGACATGTACTGGCTTAAGCAGCAGGACACGTCTGGCACTGCAGGATTTGAGTCCCTGGCGGCGTAGTGTGTAACTGATGGTAGGCTTTGTTACTTTGGTCCCAGCTCTCTGCAGGTCATTCTGCAGGTCCCCCCGTGTGGTTCTGGGATTTTTACTCACCGTTCTTGTGATCATTTTGACCCCACAGGGTGAGATCTTGCGTGGAGCCCCAGATCGAGGGAGATTATCAGTGGTCTTGTATGTATGTCTTCCATTTCCTAATATTTGCTCCCACAGTTGATTTCTTCAAACCAAGCTGCTTACCTATTGCAGATTCAGTCTTCCCAGCCTGGTACAGGTCTACAATTTTGTTTCTGGTGTCCTTTGACAGCTCTTTGGTCTTGGCCATAGTGGAGTTTGCAGTGTGACTGTTTGAGGTTGTGGACAGGTGTCTTTTATACTGATAACAAGTTCAAACAGGTGCCATTAATACAGGTAACGAGTGGAGGACAGAGGAGCCTCTTAAAGAAGAAGTTACAAGTCTGTGAGAGCCAGAAATCTTGCTTGTTTGTAGGTGACCAAATACTTATTTTCCACCATAATTTGCAAATAAATTCATTAAAAATCCTACAATGTGATTTTCTCATTTTGTCTGTCATAGTTGAAGTGTACCTATGATGAAAATTACAGGCCTCTCTCATCTTTTTAAGTGGGAGAACTTGCACAATTGGTGGCTGACTAAATACTTTTTTGCCCCACTGTAGTTATCCACGTGCATTACTGGGGCTGTCTTTGACTCAATGTCTTTTTGTTTAACTTCCAGGGCCCCTACACTTATCCAAATTTGGCCAGACTTCCAAGCTTTGTTCGAGCAGTCCAGTTGAGAAAGACAAAAATGGGAACTAAAAGCATTTTAGGGTGTGTCTTCCTGACTCTCCTTCTCAACCTCTGCCAAGCTGGGCTGGTGAGAAAATTACTTAGGGATAAACGGGCGACCTTGACAACCCCTGGTGGAAACAATGTGACCCTGACCAGCGCTGAGCAACCAGTGGTCTTCAACCACGTCTACAACATCAACGTCCCTTCCGGCTCACTATGCTCAGTGGACCTGGATGCCCTAGGAAGCACCAGCCTCGAGCCCCAGGACGCAGCTCCGCCTTCAAGCCTCCGCACCACCGAACATACCCTGGATGGACAGAACCAGATAGTTTTCACTCACCGCATTAACATTCCTCAGCAGGAGTGTGCATGCACTGATGGGCTCCCGGATCTGAAGGACCTCCTGAGCAGATTGGAGATGCTGGAGGGAGAGGTGTCCACGCTGAGAGACCAATGCGCTAGTGGAGACGCTGGCTGCTGCAGCATTCAGCCAGTCACAGGTACTGTATACATGTCAACCTAACCACGCCCAGCTTCTGATTGGCTCATTCATCCCCTCTCCTAGTATAGCATACTTAGTATGAATGTCAGCTATAGAGAATGATAGAAGACTCAAAACTAAGGACAACTACGGAATCTGTCCCATTATGGCATCTGTCCCATTATGGCATCTGTGAGCACAAGGGCAGTGCCATTGATGCCATCTCCATTTTGAATTAGTACATGTTCTTCTTCTACTACTTCTATGAGTTGGTAAACAAACTGAAATGGTGCATACTGCCACCTGGAGTGTGTTTAAACAGTTATAAAGACAGTGTTATTGATTTACCTAGTTACTTAGCTACCTGCAGTTATGGAATGTTTGCTCACAAGTATAATGAATTGGCTGATCCCTCCTGATGACCTGGATGGAATTATGTGGTCCTTCCTTAACCCATAGGAAGTCCCACCCAGTTGACTACCTCAAAATGGTGACTGTCTTGAATGGCACAGCCCATGCTACAATGAATGGACTTTTTGGCACTAGAGTCATCTGTTGTTCTCTACACATCACCTCTCCTTCCTTCAGAGGCACATCTATTTTACTCAACCTCTAGGAAGCATCAATGGAATTGAATGTGGGATTGGGTTTAACAGTACTTTCTCTTTTACACCACAGGGAAAGGGAATGAACATAGAGGCACAGACATATTCTGTACGGATTAGTACTGTAGGGTGTTATTCAGAACATAAGTGGCTATGATTACAGTCCTGTCTTGATTACAATATTTTAAAATGAAATGTCTTAGTGAAAAGGAGGAAGACAGGGATTATGATTCAGAGGGTTATAATCTCTAAACTCTGCTCTTTTAGGTGAGGTGGGGACCAAGCCTTATTGCAATGGCCATGGCAACTACAGTGCTGACACCTGTGGTTGCATTTGCGAGCCTGGCTGGAAGGGACCCAACTGCACCGAGTCTGAATGCCCCAACAACTGCCAGGACCAAGGTCGCTGCGTGGATGGGAAGTGCATCTGCTTTGAGGGCTTTGGCAGGGATGACTGTTCACTCAAGGTTTGCAAAGTGGACTGTGGTGGGAACGGACAATGTATTGGTGGGGTCTGTGTCTGCAGCGCTGGCTACACTGGAGAGGACTGCTCCAAGCTCACCTGCCCCAGTGACTGCAACGATAGAGGTGTCTGCTTCAACGGCATGTGTATCTGTAATGCTGGCTACCAAGGAGAGGATTGTAGCCAGCTGGCTTGCCCCAACAACTGCCACAACAGGGGACAGTGTGTCAACGGGCAGTGCGTCTGCAATGTAGGCTACCAGGGAGAGGACTGCTCTGAGCTCTCCTGCCCCAACAACTGCCAGGACCAAGGTCGCTGTGTCGATGGGAAGTGCATCTGCTTTGAGGGCTTTGGCAGGGATGACTGTTCACTCAAGGTTTGCAAAGTGGACTGTGGTGGGAACGGACAATGTATTGGTGGGGTCTGTGTCTGTGCCAAGGGTTACACTGGAGAGGACTGTTCTCAGACAGACTGCCTGAACAACTGCCTAAGCCGTGGAAGGTGTGTGGACGGGGAGTGTGTGTGTGAAGAGCCCTGGACGGGCTACGACTGCTCCGAACTCATCTGCCCCAACGACTGCTACGACCGCGGCCGCTGCGTCAATGGAACCTGCTACTGCGAAGAAGGATTCACCGGGGAGGACTGTGGGGAGAAAACCTGCCCAAGTGACTGCCTGGGAAATGGTTTCTGTGTGGATGGCCAGTGTGTCTGCAGCGCTGGCTACACTGGAGAGGACTGCTCCAAGCTTACCTGCCCCAGTGACTGCAACGATAGAGGTGTCTGCTTCAACGGCATGTGTATCTGTAATGCTGGCTACCAAGGAGAGGATTGTAGCCAGCTGGCTTGCCCCAACAACTGCCACAACAGGGGACAGTGTGTCAACGGGCAGTGCGTCTGCAATGTAGGCTACCAGGGAGAGGACTGCTCTGAGCTCTCCTGCCCCAACAACTGCCAGGACCAAGGTCGCTGTGTCGATGGGAAGTGCATCTGCTTTGAGGGCTTTGGCAGGGATGACTGTTCACTCAAGGTTTGCAAAGTGGACTGTGGTGGGAACGGACAATGTATTGGTGGGGTCTGTGTCTGTGCCAAGGGTTACACTGGAGAGGACTGTTCTCAGACAGACTGCCTGAACAACTGCCTAAGCCGTGGAAAGTGTGTGGACGGGGAGTGTGTGTGTGAAGAGCCCTGGACGGGCTACGACTGCTCCGAACTCATCTGCCCCAACGACTGCTACGACCGCGGCCGCTGCGTCAATGGAACCTGCTACTGCGAAGAAGGATTCACCGGGGAGGACTGTGGGGAGAAAACCTGCCCAAGTGACTGCCTGGGAAATGGTTTCTGTGTGGACGGCCAGTGTGTCTGCAGCGCTGGCTACACTGGAGAGGACTGCTCCAAGCTCACCTGCCCCAGTGACTGCAACGATAGAGGTGTCTGCTTCAACGGCATGTGTATCTGCAATGCTGGCTACCAAGGAGAGGATTGTAGCCAGCTGGCTTGCCCCAACAACTGCCACAACAGGGGACAGTGTGTCAACGGGCAGTGCGTCTGCAATGTAGGCTACCAGGGAGAGGACTGCTCTGAGCTCTCCTGCCCCAACAACTGCCTCAACCGTGGCCGCTGTGTCAACGGACAGTGTGTGTGCGATGAAGGGTTCGGTGGTGAGGACTGCAGCATCAAGATCTGCCCCTCAGACTGCTACGGCAGTGGAGATTGTGTGGATGGCCAGTGTGTCTGCTATGCTGGCTTCACCGGTGAGGACTGCAGCGAGCTGAGCTGCCCCAACAACTGCCTGAACCGCGGACGCTGCGTTGACGGGCAGTGCGTCTGCGACGAGGGCTTCACAGGGGAAGACTGCACTGAGAAGCACTGTCCCAATGACTGCCTGGACAGGGGATACTGCGTGGATGGCAAATGTGTCTGCCTGGAGGGCTATGCGGGTGTCGACTGCTCTGAACTCACCTGCCCTGATAACTGCAACAACAGGGGGCACTGTGTTAATGGGAAGTGCATGTGTGAGGAGCGATACATGGGAGACAACTGTGGAGAGCTGAGCTGCCTCAACAACTGCCAGGACATGGGCCGCTGTGTGAATGGACAATGTCTCTGTGATGAGGGATACATCGGAGAAGACTGCTCAGAAGGTAAGAACGGTTTCTTTCAACTGAGAAAAATAAACTACGTATGGATAATTGAGTTCAGTTCATTTCACTAATTGTTCTGTTTGATATTCCCAGTGCTTGCTGAATGACACATTAAATCCAAACCTTAATCAAATCTCAAAATAATGAGAAACTATTTCAATTATTTTGAAAGAGATTGAGAAAAGGATTAAAAGTTCCATTATGATTTCCTCTGATTCCAAAAGCTGTGCATTTAAGTCTCTATCTCTGTCTTAAAGATCTTTGGCAGTCCAGACCACTGCCAGATGTAAGTCTGGGGAATGCATTTTCTTTGTGTAGAGGACTGTTAGTGGATGGGAAACCAAGTGTCTGAGACAATAGAAAGGTTAGACTATTTCCTGTCTCTCTCTTTTTCTTTCTTTCTCGCTCTCTCTAGTTTCACCTCCAAAGGACCTGACTGTAACAGAGGTCACCACCGAGACAGTGGATCTGACCTGGAACAATGAGATGCTGGTGACAGAGTATCTGATTGCATATGTGCCCACTAGTCCTGGGGGTCTGTACCAGGAGTTCAGAGTGCCCGGAGACAAGACTGCTGCCACTGTCAGCGAGCTGGAGCCCGGCATCGAGTACCTGATCAACGTCTATGCCATCCTCAGCAACAAGAAGAGCATCCCAATCAGTGCCAGGGTGGCCACAAGTAGGTCATACCTTCTTAACATGTTGAAACTCCCCATCCCGGATCCGGGATCGTGACTAAAGCCTCAGGCTCATTAGCATAACGCAACGTTAACGATTTCTGAAAATCGCAAATAAAATGAAAATAATGCGTCTGCTCTCAAGCTTAGCCTTTTCTTAACAACACTCATCTCAGATTTTCAAAATATGCTTTTGAACCATAGAAATTGACTAATTTGTGTAAGAGTATGCAAAGCTAGCATAGCATTTTGAGTAGCATTTAGCACGCAACATTTTCACAAAAACCAGATAACCAAATAAATAAAATCATTTACCTTTGAAGAGCTTCGGATGTTTTCAATGAGGAGACTCTCAGTTACATACCAAATGTGCAGTTTTTCCTGAAAGCGTCTGTGTGTAGGAGAAATCGTTCCGTTTTCTACATCGCATCTGGCTACCGAAACGAACCGAAAATTCAGTCACCTACAACGTCAAACTTTTTCCGAATTAACTACATAATATCGACCGAAACATGGCAAACGTTGTTTGGAATCAATCCTCAAGGTGTTTTTCACATATCTCTTCATTGATATATCGTTCTTGGAAGCTTGCTTCTCTCTCTCTGCCCCATGGAAAAATACTGGCAGCTGACTTTTGCGCACCAATTTCGGCGCAGGACACCGGGCGGACACCTGGTAAATGTGGTCTCTTATGGTCAATCTTCCAATGATCTGCCTACAAATACGTCACAATGCTGCAGACACCTTGGGGAAACGACAGAAAGGGCAGACTTACTCCTCTCGCATTCACAGCCATATAAGGAAACAATGGAAAACAGAGCCTCAAAAATCCTGCTCATTTCCTGGATGCCGTCTCATCTTGGTTTTGCCTGAAGCTCACGTTCTAGGGCACGCACAGAAAATATCTTGGTAGTTCTGGACACGTCAGAGTGTTTTCTTTCGAAAGCTACCAATTATATGCATAGTCGAGCATCTTTTTGTGACAAAATATCTTGTTTAAAACGGGAACGTTTTTCATCCAAAAATGAAATAGCGCCCCTAGAGCATCAAGAGGTTAATGGAGCTCAGATCTGAAGACTTCGCTGAGCAGCCTGCGTTCCTCTTTAGACTGTCAGGAAAAGACCATTTGCACATATTAACCATAATCAAAATGCTATCCGGTACAGTGGAGAAACTTTCACAGCACAATGTTAACACAAGGCTTTCCTTTTAGAATAGGTGATAAAATAAATAACATAAAAACTACATTTCATTGATGCTTCACAACGTTTAAAACCCAACACTGTCTCGACGTACAATATTTTGGGATCAGGCATAATATATTCCTTTGTCTTACTCTGTCCTGTCAGATCTACCGGAGCCAGACGGCTTGAAGTTCAAATCGGTGAGGGACACCTCAGTAGAGGTGTTGTGGGATCAGCTGGACATTCCCTTTGATGCCTGGGAGCTCTATGTCCGTAACACGGTCAGTCTGTCCTTCTCTCTCTGGCAATTTATCCATCTCTATGCAAGAGATCCCTGCTAGGTCTTGCCTAGGACTTCCCTAAACCTCAGGGACAAGACAACAGATATGCACAACCTGCTCTTTTAGTGAGATCTTGGCATGCTTGGCTAGTTATCGTGTCCAGCAAAGTAGCAATAGCTATCAGGGTCGAGGTCAGTTCAGTTTTCAATTCAGCAAACTCAGAATAACAAAGTCAAAAAATGTAACACACACAACAAACCACAAATTGCCATCACACCACCAAAGTGTGCTGTACTTTACACATTACACAATGATGTTGATGTGAACCGGTACATGGAAAATAACAAATCACAAATCTGCTTAGCTGCAATATGGCAAAGGTCTGTGCAACCATAAAGCCCTTCTTATTGTCCATGAGTACATTTTTACGAAGGGCTGTGTAACCTCATTTTAACACTCCTCGTGGAGGTCTCGGGACGCCAGGACATTCTCAGTGGTGTTTATTCCTTTCACTGTCCTTAACCTATTCTCCTGTGCACTTTGGCTTTATTGCCCCCAGGACCTGTAATCGATGGCCAGCACTTAATCACTATCACCATGGGCCAAATGGGCTTTGTTTGCAGCAGTCTTATGTGAAGCAATCAAAGACTTACGACAGATTCTGCTGCAAAAAAAATGAAATACTGTAATAATTGGTATTGTTTAAGTCAACATTAACTGTGTGAAATATTTATTTCCTTGATCCGAAGGAAAAATTGATGTGGCTTTACCTCAGACTGTTGGGTATGTAAGTAGGCTGTGTATGATTCCAGAAGTAGTGTTGTTTTAAAACCGTATAATGTCTTTGACCTTTCAGAAAGAGGAGAATGGGAAGATCCTGACAACCCTTCCATCCTCCCAGACTATGTATGAGCAGTCAGGGCTTGGTCCTGGTCAGGAGTACGAGGTCTCAGTGGGCGTCATCAAGAACAATACCAGAGGACCTCAGTCTACTAAAATCATTACCACCAGTAAGCTTACACCACATTTTAATGTGTGTTATGTGCTTTTTCCCAGCCCGGTGTAGATCTGCATGTCCCAGCTGAGAACTTAACTCTTCTGACATTGTCATGCCTTACATGAATGAATCTGGACCAGGCTACTCCCATTCATCCTGGCGACTACACATATCCCATGGGTTAGATAAGGAAAATCCTTCCACCTCACAAAACACACAAGCAGACAAAGGAACAACTGAATAGATGAATTGAACTTTCCGTCATAGTATTAGGTCTATATGGAAAAAGTGGCTAAACTCCCATTGTCGTTTTACACAGTTAAATGTAAGCATTTTTTCAGAAGTGAAATACGCTGAATTTCAGGCCAACCAACATTTTGCAATAGAGTCTTTGTATTTTTCAAGGAGCCCTGCCACAAACTCTTGATGGGGGGTTACCGTAGCAGTTCCTGCACACTGTTACTCCATAGATTACGGTCAAATTCTCCTCTTAACTTATGGAAAAGGAATTTCTTTCTAGCATGAACTACCAACTTGTGCATGGAAAATTAATTTAATTTACAATTCTTCAATGATGGATGGACCCTGTAAATATCTTCTCCTTTTGACTCCTTCATAATGTATTTGCAGGCTTAAGATCAGCACAGTTTTCAGGAATAATGAATAATAGAGTTGGTGATTTAGGCTATATAAACCTATATGGCCTATATCACACACTGATGTCACCACAGCACAGAATTTCGCAATTTCTACTATGAAAATAAGTACATGAACTTACCAAAGGTCCGATCAGAACACAGAACAGTGACATCACAACCAAACAGTCAGAGGAACCAAACTTAATGATATTTGTTATGCCATACTTATAACATGTTGAGCCGGTCTTTAAATGTATTAAAAATATGTGTCCTTGTGTCTTTTGCCCTAAGTGATCACTTAAAAATGCATGGGATTATTGTCCATAACAAAGAGAACATAACACAGCCTATGCACAGATCGGTCATCCTCCTTGTGTCTCTTCCCCAGGGATCGATGGCCCCAGACAGGTAGAGGTGCGTGATGTGACGGACTGCTCAGGCTTGGTCACCTGGTTCCAGCCCGTGGCCCAGGTGGACGGTGTCACCGTGTCCTACGGCCCCAGCTCCCACCCCACAGAGAGGACCAGCGTGGACCTGTCCACCTCAGACAAACAGTACAGCTTCGACAGCCTCAGCCCAGACACTGAGTACCAGGTGTCCCTGATCTCCAGGAGGGGAGACGACACCAGTGAGCCAGTCTCTGAGATATTCACCACAGGTAGGGGCATGATTATATCCAATCCTGATAAGTGTAAACTGTGTTTGATTAAACAACATTTTTACAGTCCCAATTCCACTTCCAAGTCCCTTTTTTAAAGTGTTCCTGATAACAGCATGCTCTGGTTTAGTGTACGATTGGATTTGTCAAGGGTTGACTGTAAACAGTCCCTTTTATACTCCTTTCTTCTTCTTGAATTGTTACAGACCTGGACGCCCCCAAAGACCTGAAGCCCTTGGGCCAGACAGACGACAGTGTCACACTGAAGTGGATAAACAGCCGGGCAGATGTTGACAGCTACAGGGTGAAGTACAGCCCCATCTCTGGGGGTTCCCATGGCGAGGAGGTGTTCTCCCGTGGGCCAGGAGACAGCACTCAGGCCACCATCACTGGTGAGGGTTAACCATGACCAAATCCTAACATGCAATTATGTCAGTAGAAGGTTTAAGGGTTTTCGCACGTTAGGATTTGCTATGACAATCACAACACTGTTATTCTTAATGCCAATCAAATCAGGTACTGAAATCCATCTATGTTCTTCTCGATTACTGGACTGAAACTAATCATGTAGTCAAATCCATATTTGTTCTCCCCAATTATAGGAATGAAACCAGGTACAGAATACGGGATTGGTGTGACTGCCGTGAAGAACGAGAGGGAGAGCCTGCCTGCCACTACAAACGCAGCCACTGGTGAGAGCATACGTCAACACATTCTCATTGGATGGCCACTGTTCAACAGCTGTCCAAGGACCCACCACCACAGTGGCCACACACACTCTGCAGCTGTAGATTCAACCTTCAATACAAACACATCATGATCAAATCAAATCAAATTATATTAGTCACATGCGCCGAATGCAACAGGTGTATGATTACTTACGAGCCCCTAACCAACAATGTAGTTTACAAAATATGAATGAGAATAAGAAATAAAAGTGACAAGTAGTTAAAGAGCAGCACTAAAATAACAATAGAGAGACTATACACAGGGTGTACTGGTACAGAGTCAATGTGCGGGGGCACCGGTTAGTCGAGGTAACTGAGGTAATATGTACATGTAGATTGAGTTATTAAAGCCACTACGCATAGATAATAACAGAGAGTAGCAGCGGTGTAAAAGAGGGGTAGGGGCAATGCAAATAGTCTGGGTAACCATTTGATTAGATGTTCAGGAGTCTCATGACATGGGGGTAGACGCTGTTTAGAAGCCTCTTGGACCTAGACTTGGTGCTCCAGAACCACTTGCCGTGCTGTAGAAGAGCGAACCGTATATAAATAGGGTGGCTGGAGTCTTTCACAATTATTGGGCCTTCCTCTGACACCGCCTGGTATAGCGGTCCTGGATGGCAGGAAGCTTGGCCCCAGTGATGTACTGGGCCGTACGCACCACCCTCTGTAGTGCCTTGCGGTCGAAGGCCGAGCAGTTGCCAAACCAGGCAGTGATGCAACCAGTCAGGATGCTCTCGATGGTGCAGCTGTAGAACCATTTTGAGGATCTGAAAACCCATGCCAAATCTTTTCTGTCTCCTGAGGGGGGATAAGATTGTCGTGCCCTCTTCACAACTGTCTTGGTGTGCTTGGAACACGTTAGTTTACTGGTGATGTGGACACCAAGGAACTTGAAGCATCCAACCTGCTCCACTACAGCCCCTTTGATGAGAATGGGGGTGTGTTCAGTGCTCCTTTTCCTGTAGACCACAATCATCTCCTTTGTCTTAATCATGTTGAGGGAGAGGTTGTTGTCCTGGCACCATATGGCCAGGTCTCTGACCTCCCTATAGGCTGTCTCGACGTTGTTGGTGATCAGGACAACCACTGTTGTGTCACTGGCAAACTTAATGATGGTGTTGGAGTCATGCCTGGCCGTGCAGTCATGAGTGAGTACAGGAGGGGACTGAGCATGCACCCCTGAGGGGCCCCTGTGTTGATGTGTTGTAACCTACTCTTACCACCTTGGGGCGGTCCGTCAGGAAGTTCAGGATCCAGTTGCAGAGGGAGGTTTTTAGTCAGGTTGGTCAGGATGTAGGTGGTGAAAGTTAGGCAACAATTTGAGGCAATATGAGGCAAACATTGGTGATTTTGAAGGTTCTGATATTTCCACGTGGTTTGGCAAAGAAACTTGTAAAAAGAAAGTTAAAACCTCAGGAATACATGGAGCAGATATGATAGAAGAGAATGAAATATGAAAGAACTGTGCTATCCACGTTGGAAACACTAACACTTTGTTCTGCCTTTCACTATCCTATACGTTTTACTAAAGGCTTGATCATTGCTGATCAACTTCACCACTTTCCCCCATAGATCTCGATGGGCCCAAGGACTTGGAAGTGAGCGAGTCCACAGAGACAAGCATGACCCTGGTGTGGAGGAGACCCAGAGCCAAGATCACCGTCTACAGGCTGGTGTACATCTCCAGGGACGGTCGAAGGGAGGAGGTGGAGGTCCCTGGAACTGCCACCACCTATGTCCTGACCAACCTGACCCCCGGTATGCTGTACACCATTACCCTGGTCGCTGAGAGGGGCTCAAAGAAGAGCACACCCGTAACCCTGTCCGCATCTACAGGTGAGGGTTCAAACAAGATCTCTACAACTGACTCCACCCTCATATTGCAAGGCATAAATATGTGTGGGTGATCCGTAAAGAAAATAGTTTTAGTTCTGTTCCAGGCATGGATAAAACCATAGTATCAGGTGGCAAACATTCAACATACTGAGTGCTAAATGTAAGGATCCTTTTTCACCCGCTAACAGTTTTGAATTGCATTTTATAATCCTAAGAGAAACATAAAGATGTCTGCTCTTCTGGCTTGGGATGCAATAGCTTCACCAATCCAAACATATGTCAGAACACAAGCTCTTTCTCAGATACATACCAATATTTGACAGAAGAATGTGGAATTACTGAGGGCAACGGTCCGGAAGATGTGGGCTATAACTTACTTTAATTGGAGAAATGGACAGCACTGCCGTCAACAGTAGCAGTGCAGTAAGACACTGAGGTTAACAGTGCAGTGAGACACTGAGGTCAACAGTGCAGTGAGACACTGAGGTCAACAGTGCAGTGAGACACTGAGGTCAACAGTGCAGTGAGACACTGAGGTCAACAGTGCAGTGAGACACTGAGGGTGCAGTAAGACACTGAGGTCAACAGTGCAGTGAGACACTGAGGTCAACAGTGCAGTGAGACACTGAGGTCAACAGTGCAGTGAGACACTGAGGTCAACAGTGCAGTGAGACACTGAGGTCAACAGTGCAGTGAGACACTGAGGTCAACAGTGCAGTGAGACACAGGTTAACAGTACAATAAGACACAACCGCTAAAAGCTCCCTTATCTGAATTTGTGCATTTTTGCTTCTGTTGAGGCATCTTTAACATTTTAGTTAGCCCACCCGGTCCCTGAGTTTACCATTCTCATATGTTCAGAGGACAATATCACTAGCTTTGTGTCTGTTAGACGCCACAAACCCAGACCGACAGATCTCAGGGATGGGGTTGAGCTCGAGCTGGATGATCTGGCCGTCTCAGTTGTAACGTCCAAAGGATTTGATTTCTGGTGGGAACCAAAGGCACATGTTGTATATGATAGTTATACTGTAGAATATAGAGACACTCTGGGATTATGGGTATTAAAAGAGGTCCATCTCTGTGGAGATGCCACCGGTTCTAAAATTCGATGCCTGAGGGAATCCATATGGAGGAAGCAAAGATCCTTTGCGAAGTTCAAAATCAATCCTTTTATGTTTTGCATGATGGTATTGCAATTTTAAACTGCAATGGAGCAGACAGTACGCATGGCTATTCTTAACAAAATGGCCATTTGGCTTCATTCCATCTAGTCACTTCTTGCATGCTGAGGATGGCATTCCTTAAACAGAGAGTGTTGCTTTCAAACTGTGAAGAGGAATCCATTCTATTCCATAGAAATTCAGATGAAGGGTATCACTAAAATTGGTAATAGCAAATATAGCAATGCATACCGTGACTGTAAATGCTGTAATTTGCAGGGCTTCATTTTTTTAAACTTAATGTCAGCAACAATAATATGTATGGGTTGTTTAAAAACACCTTGTGAAAATAGAAAAGTTGACACCTTAGCTGAAGAGACATTAAGAAAAATTTCAGTGGTCCACTGTTTCCCTGCAGATCAGCATGTCATTCACAAAAGTTAAGTAGACTACATTTGCACACCAATTTACTCCTTCATTAGCAATTTTAAAAGCAACCACTTGCTCTCTGTAGGTATATGCCAAGTTCTGGAAAATCCATCCACTTCATTGTCATTGCTTGCGCCCCCATTCACATTACATTTTCATCCACAGATGTTCATGGTATTACTTGCGAAGAATAATGTTATAGTGTACTTTGCATCTTGAACCAACTGTACAGGACTTGCAGCAACACGACTCTCAAATTGAACCCTATGGTGTTTGACCAGGGTCCTGTTGCAATATCGACATTAGCATACCACATAGTGCTCACTGTATGTATAGATATTGGAACGAAGACATAGCCGTAGGATAACCTTGGCAGTGCATGGCTTCTTCATCTGTTTGAAGTGTACTGGGTACTGTCACTACGGTGGACTACTCGGAACCTTCAAAGATTAATGGCCCTCGTTCATGGGGCCATTAATGCATTAGCTGCTCAGTGTAAACGTACATCTCTGATGCATGTGGATGTTTATGGTCCCTGACAACAAAGGAACCTGCACAGTGCCATAGAGAGAACATGGTGACGAACGCAGAATTATCACTTCCAAACCTCAATAGGAGAAAGTTAGACAAAAGGTAATGAACCTTTTGTTACTGTAATCAATCATTGTGTTTGTGTGGCTATTTATGTTTCAGCTTTTACTCCACCAGTTATTTCTTCTATCCAGATCTTCTTCACACAGGTTAACCACTCTTTTTGTTTTTCTTCTTCCCCTCTAGAGGTTACAGGTTACACTTTTAATCATTTTGGATGTACTTTGATTTAGCACCCAAGTCTACCTCAACCCGATGTAGTCGCTGAATGTCAAAAGTGCTCAGGCGACACAGCCTCCTGATACAGGAGCTGTTCATCCAACAGTCCCCCCCCTGGCTCCTCTGATCACAGAGGGGCCTCCATCTCCATCTCTGTTCTCCACAGGGGACCTCCTCTGGGGCTGAACCTGAACCAGAGGGCTCCAGCTCCAGCCTGGAGATTCTAGGGGACCGCCTGGTCTACCCCAGATGAAGCCATTGATAGCTTTTTGGTGGAGGTGAATGCTCTGTCAGGGATGGCACAATTTCATGTGACCAAGGTACCAGGAAGTGCCAAGATGGCCGATATAGAAGGCTTGTCCCCTGGGACACGATATTAGGTTTCATTGTATGGGAAGTTGGAGGGGGAGCAGTCTCTACCTCATCATGCTTATGTCAATACAGGTACACATAGCAGTGATTCTTTGCTATAGACATCCATAGCCATCGGTCATCTCTCGCTCTCTCCATCCCATCCCATCCGTATTCATTTCATACATCCTCTGATTCATCCACCTGCCTTTGTATTCATGTGTTCCATGTCATCAAAACTGACTAAGAATGTTCTGCTGAAACACATGACAGTTTAATCCCTGCAATACATTGTATAGTTGATGTGAAATGTTAATATAACATACTGTATATGGGATATACAATATAATATGATGTGAAAAATATATTTAGGATATATTTCACATATATTTAATTGACTCTACCATGATCTGTTTCTCTGCTAGAGGACCTGAGGCCTGTGGTGGCCAACCTCACAGTCTCTGACGTGACATGGGACAGCTTCAATGTGTCCTGGACTCCCGAGGACGGGGAGTTTGAGAGCTTTGTCATTGAGGTGACAAACTTACAGGAAGGTTTAGAGAGCGAGAACCGCACCTTGTCTGGTGATGCCTTCAGCCTGGGCATTTCTGGCCTGAGTCCTAACACCTCGTATAGGATTGGCCTGTACGGGCTCCACAAGGGCTCCTTCCAGGAGCCAGTGTATACCGAAGTCACTACAGGTACCTGCGAATGGAGGTGTCCCCCAGGGTTCTGTCCTTATCGCTCTTTCTTTATTACTTCTTAATCTTTCTTCCCTGTGCCTTTTGACCAGTTTTTATCTATTCCAGTTGGGATCTGTGGTGAGCCACACACACACACACACACACACACACACACACACACACACACACACACACACACACACACACACACACACACACACACACACACACACACACACACACACACACACACACACACACACACACACACACACACACACACACACACACACACACACACACACACACACATACACACACACCTCTGCCTGTTTCCTTTCACACTTAAGCATTCACAGCACTGTACCTAGCAAGCAAGCGAGATCACTGACATAACCCCCTTCAATTTAGCTTTTTATCACCAATGACAATGCTCCACTCTACCAACACCATGTGCCCTTCTTACCCTCCGGGGCCACTGTGTCAGTCTTGCCACCACAGGGCAGGGTGCTGGGCATCACCCACACAAATCCTTTAAGCAAAACAGGCAAGCTGCCCGCAAGTTACCAACCTGACCCTGTCTCTCCTTGCCCCATCCTCACATTTCATGCATGAAGCCCTCCCCTGCTCCCATTAGATGTATTGTGGTGAGTTTTGATGTGCTGCAATAAATGCAAAAGAAAAACAACCAACATCCCACCCCTCCACCTTAAACAGCGTCCATTCATCCTTATACCATCAACATCCCACCCCTCCACCTTAAACAGCGTCCATTCATCCTTATACCATCAACATCCCACCCCTCCACCTTAAACAGCGTCCATTCATCCTTATACCATCAACATCCCCAATCTTCATAGACTGAGTCATTAACCTTGATAGCTCATTTGCCTGCTGGAGTCATGCCTTAATTGAGTGGACAGAGCGGCTGAGTAACCTGGGACATGTTGGTCACTCAGTTAAGGCATGACTCCAACAGGCAAATAAGCTATCAAGGTTAATGCTACGGGGGGCGATAGTCATTTAGATAGGTTACCTTCGCATTCTTAGTAACACAGGGACTTTGGTGGTCTGGTTGAAACATGAAGGTATTACAGACGGGGTCAGGGAGGGGTTGAAAATATCAGTGTCACTTGCCAGTTGGTCAGCACATGCTCTGAGTACGTGTCCTGGTAATCAGTCTGGCCCCACGCAGCCTTGTGAATGTTAACCTGTTTATAGGTCTTACTCACATCGGCTATGGAGAGCGTGATCATACAATCGTCCAGAACGGCTGGTTCTCTCATGCATGGTTCAGTGTTGCTTGCCTCAAAGAGAGCATAAAAGGCATTAAGCTCGTCTGGTAGGCTTATGTCACTGGGCACCTCACGGCTAGGTTTCCCTTAATACTCTGTGATAGTTTGCAAGCCCTGCCACATCTGACAAGCATGAGAGCCAGTATAGTAGGATTCAATCTTTGTCCTGTCATGATGCTCTGTGTTTGATGGTTTGTCAGAGGGCATAGCGGGATTTCATATAAGCATCTGGATTAGTGTCCCAATACTTGAAAGTGGCAGCTCTAGCCTTTAGCTCAGTGCGGATGTTCATTGCAATCCATGGCATCAGGTTGTGATATGTATGTACGGTCACTATGGGGACGTCGTCGTTGATGGACTTATTAATGAAGCCGGTGATTGATGTGGTAAACTCCTCAATGCCATCAGATGAATCCCAGATCATATTCAAGTCTATGCTAGTGAAACAGTCCTGTGGTTTAGCATCCACTTCATTGGACCACTTCTGTATTGATCACTTGTAGCTTAAGTTTTTGCTTGTAAGCAGGAATCAGGAGTCTAGAGTTATGGTCAGAATCGACAAATGGAAGGTGAGGGAGAGTTTTGTATGTGTTTCTATGTGTGGAGTAAAGGTGATCTAGAGTTTTTTCACTTCTAGTTCCACAGGTGACATGCTGTTATAAATGAGGTAAGACAGATTTTAGTTTTCCTGCATTAAAATCACCGGCCACTAGGAGTGCCGCTTCTGGATGAGCATTTTCTTGTTTGCTTATGGCCCTATACAGCTCATTGAGTGCAATCTTAGTGCCAGCATAGGTTTGTGGTGGTAAATAGACAACTATTAAAAATATAGATGAAAACTATTTTGGTAAATAGAATGGTCTACAGCTTATCAAGAGGTATTCTAACTCGGGCGAGCAGAACCTCGAGACTTCCTTAATATTATAGATTGTGCATCAGCTGTTGTGAACAAAGAGCTGCCCTTCTGTTCTGCCGATTAAACAAAGGCGGAAACATTGTGTACAAATAAAGTTAAGATCATTGCAAAAAAATATATATAAATAGCATAATTGGTCAGGAGGCGTAAAACCAAAAATGTCAACAAAAAAATACAAATCCAAATCCTGTCATGGTGAGCTAGTGGGCTTGCCGGCTTTTGTTCCAGTCCAGCACTAAGGACAGGTGAATAGTTCATTATTTGACACTGATGTGTTAGTGCTGTACTGGAACAAAACCCGACATTACACACCCAGCAGCTGTCCAGCGCTGAAGTTGGAAACACATTGCCTTGGTCACATTTTTACACTGAATTCAACGGTACAGTTTTGTCAACCATAATCGTCAACTCTAGCAAATCCGAAGCACACTTTTGCTGTCATTGATTCCCTGTCCTGTACTCTTTCTCTCTCCGACTCTTTGTCTATCTGTCACTCTCCCGGTTTGTGTCAGTGTCTTCCTCTGTGTCTTGTCTGTGCACTGAACAAAACCTAGGCTACAAATGTATTTCCAATCAAATCCAATTGTATTTGTCACATGGTTAGCAGATGTTAATGCGAGTGTAGCGAAATGCTAGAATACAAGCTGGTCCTGACCTGGCTCAAATTGGGATAATGATGATGCACTTATATGCCACACGTCATTGTTATTCACGTGACACATTATGATCAGTTCTGATTTGTTACACTACAATACATGATCGTCATTCTTCACCACATCCCCCAAAAGCTTGCCTGTTGTACTGTCAAAATGAAAATGTTCATGAAATACATTTTTTTTTATTCAAAGGCTATAGAGAATGGCAGGTGGGAGGCGAGTGCCATGTGAAATTGCACTTATTATTCTCATATCTTTGATATGCAAAAATCATCTACAATCTGTTTTCCTCACCTTAAATAGATAATTGAGTATCTTATAGCCAACAGCGTGACATAGGCATATTGTATTGCACGTTTGAGCTTATTTGGAAATCCAATAAATGTTTCTCCCTTTAGTGAGCGAACAAGCGGTTGGCAATCTGTATGTATCTTACTTAACATCCGAGACTTTCTCCATCTCCTGGACTGGCACTGAGGGAGAGTTTGCCGGTTATGTCCTGGATATGATTGATTCTAACTGGTTGAGGAAGCCAGATGAATATAGCATTTCCCAGAATGCAATGTCTCATGTCATCACCGGGCTAAGGCCCAGTACTGACTATATACAGTTGAAGTCGGAAGTTTACATACACCTTAGCCAAATACATTTAAACTCAGTTTTTCACAATTCCTGACATTTAATCCTAATAAAAATTCCCTATCTTAGGTCAGTTAGGATCACCACTTCATTTTAAGAATGTGAAATGTCAGAATAATAGTAGAGAGAATGATTTAATTCCGCTTTTATTTCTTTCATCACAGTCCCAGTGGGTCAGAAGTTTACATACACTCAATTAGTATTTGGTAGCATTGCCTTTACATTGTTTAACTTGGGTCAAACGTTGTGGGTAGCCTTCCACAAGGTTCCCACAATAAGTTGGGTGAATGTTGGCCCATTCCTCTTGACAGAGCTGGTGTAACTGAGGCAGGTTTGGAGGTTCCTTGCTCACACATGCATTTTTAGTTTATACATTTATTTAAATTTGCATCGGGCCGCTTCTGGTGGGATTCTGGTAGACGGAAACGGCCCGATGTAGTCGGGCCGATACTGGGCAGTCATTCATTTTGATTCCGGGTCGAGTCCGACACCCGATTCCGGGCCGAATCAGTCAGTTCCGGCCCCCCAGAAGAGGGCTGCTTCTGGGCCAATTCCCCATTGCTAGCTAGTGGGGGAAAAGAATCTTCATTAATTTTTAACACACACAGGACAGATAAATCACTACATTGCTCTTTGCTTAGAAGTTTTTTTTTTTTTTTTTACCATTTTAATTGAAAACAATCACAGTACGGTAATTTTTTGTTACCCAGAAATAATTTGATATGAGATTTTTTTTTTAAACGGCTGTATTGGACCTTTTAAAACTTATTTTGAAACACTGACAAGGCAGAAATGTAGCAGTAGCAAAGTAGTTGATGATGACCTCTCCAGGGACACAGCCAAGTTTAAGAGGGACTAATATGCAAGATTTGGATACAGTGTTCCAGTGAACATTACAAAAAGGTCTGTCTGGACACAATATTCTTGTATGAGAATCTTCACTTTAGTGTTTCAACACCCCCTTGTCTGCATGACATTTTACAGTTTTCATTGAGAATGTTTCACTCATTTCTAAACATGATATCAATCTATTACGCTATGTGCATGACTAAATTCTGCTTATTGAATTTGGGTTACCTTTGCAATCATTGCACACTTCAACTACCATATGTATTCTAACCACATCTTATCCTTCCCCTACCCGACCATAACCACCCCTCCCCCCAAAACAACTCTCACTCCCTTTAGCATCATTACCCAAAGTCGAAAAACTTTACTTTTTTAGAGATCACCTCATTCGGCTTCCTTGTGTCCTGGGAGCTGCCTCATCCTCGACAAAAGGAAGGGGCTCCCTCTACTGTTGGCTTCAGCCACTTTCAAATAGAGCTGTCAGACAGGCTGGCTACTGGAGGCCCAGGAGTTCACTGTCCCTGGCAAGCAGAGCTTCCTGAACATCTGGCATAGCCTATGAGGTCAGGCTTACTGGGGTGTCCAGTTCTGGGCTGG
Source organism: Oncorhynchus masou masou (assembly GCF_036934945.1). NCBI lineage: Eukaryota > Metazoa > Chordata > Actinopteri > Salmoniformes > Salmonidae > Oncorhynchus > Oncorhynchus masou. The sequence goes on from NC_088219.1 coordinate 39,269,494, forward strand.
TCTCCCGACCACTGACCACAGTGGCAGTGACTGGTACCACCCACAGAGGCGGCATGGCCGTTGAAAATTAGAGGTTATGAGCCCCCTTCCAATTTGATCAATTTGTAGGATTAAAAAGATATAGATTATTTCACATGCAATTCAATCAAATACATTGAATTTGGTGCTCTGGCCACACTACACACTGTAGGCCAAATTCTGAGATACACTCAAGTAACACAAGTAACTTGAAAGGATAGTTCACTCAAATTAGAAAAGGACAGACACATGGTTTTGCATTTGAGACTCAAATCCCATCCAAGTCATGGGACCGATATTAGCATTTTTCAAACATCATGTGTGACTTTGGTGAGCTTCACTATCAATTTGAGATACTTTCGGATTATTTAGATGTGATGTGCGAAAAAAACGAATATCGGTCCCATGACTTGAATGGGATTTGTGCCACAAATGCTAAAACATTTAGCATTTGCAAGCCGCGCCAGTTAAACTAAACCAAAGCATGGATTGCTGTTATACCTTGTCTATAAACTGCTTACAGGGTAAGGAAACCAGTACACTATGTCATTTTGTCATTTGGGTGTCCTATCCCTCTAGGATTTGGCCCTGTACAAAGGTGCATCACAGTGAGGTGTCATTGGGACAGCTTGTGGGATCGGTCACCATTCAGTTGAAGTGAAAACACAGGTGGACTTTACTTCGCCTACTGTTTTGATTCTGATGACAATTAAGTCATTAGACTTTATTGACCTATTCAATGGGGTGATTGATTCCCAACTTGAAGTTTTACTGTAGGCCTATCACAAAAACGAGTAGCCTTTACACTGTAATCTTCTGAGAAAGGATTTGAAATTGATGCCATAAATTCCTTGCTTTGGTGGAGAACCCTCAACCCAACTCACTACCTCCAACATTTCTCATCCTTTTCCAGGGTGATCTGATTACTCTTAATCTCTTCTTCATCCTCTTCCTTCTCCTCGAGGTTTTGCTTGTGTTTTCAGTTTGAAGCGTAATTGTTACAGTGAAGAAGTGCGAGGTGCTCTGCATTTTCCTCTCTCCAAAATATGAAAACGTGTTTTTATATTTTAAACTATGTTTTTCCTCAGATTCATCATAATGTGACGCTAAACTTTACGGTGTAAAGGATGTTGTTTTCAGTGGACACATCACTGTCACATCACTAAGAATTGCTTGACATAATCAAGCAATATCTAAGTTTCACCTGTAAACATTAGACTGATAAGGCATGAACAAAACCAGTCTTTGTTTCCAGTTGAAAACGTCAGAGGATGGTAAGGTGTTAGCTCGCAACGACCTTAGGTAGGTTAGGTTTTGTTAGGTACTGTTTGGCGTAGCCTTGCCTTAGGGTCCAGTCTGGAGTTCTGCTTGTTGGCTTCTGCATAGAAAACTAGTGTCCTGGTCTGCCCTAGAAAGCCTTCTTGTCGTCACACAGGACAATGTGCTGACACAGACCAATCACGGGCCGGCGGGCTAAGAGGAGGCTCCGGGTTGACTCTCTCAGGCAGGATGAAAACAACTACATTGACCATGACCTTTTGTTAGTTACGGACACTTTCATCATGATTCTTAGCAATTGTTTTGGAGCCATTCAGCCCCAATCAGCAATATGGCACACTTCAAATTCAAATGCTTCCGGCTTCATTAGATCAATTAGGAACACCACTTTATTTTAAGAATGTGATAATAATAGAGAGAATGATTTATTTCAGCTTTTCTTTTCTTTCATCACAGTCCCAGTGGGTCAGATGTTAACATACACTCAATTAAAATTTGGTAGCATTGCCTTTAAATTGTTTAACTTGGGTCAAATATTTTGTGTAGCTTTCCACAAGGTTCCCACAATAAGTTGGGTGGTGTGAATTTTGGCCCATTCCTCCTGACAGAGCTGGTGTAACTGAGTCAGGTTTGTAGGCCTCCTTGCTCGCACACGCTTTTTAAGTTCTGCCCACAAATTCTCTACGGGATTGAGGTCAGGGCTTTGTGATGATCACTCCAATACCTTGACTTTGTTGTCCTTAAGCCATATTGCCACAATTTTGGAAGTATGCTTGGGGTCATTGTCCATTTGGAAGACCAATTTGCGACCAAACTTTAACTTCCTGACTGATTTCTTGAGAGTTGTTTCCACAGAATTTTCCTCCCTCATGATTCCATCTATTTCTCTAAAATGTATGACCTTTGTCTTCATGTGCAGTTTCAAATCGTAGTCTGGCCTTTTTATGGCGGTTTTGGAGCAGTGGCTTCTTCCTTGCTGAGCGGCCTTTCAGGTTATGTCGATATAGGACTTGTTTTACTGTGGAAATAGATACCTTTGGGACCTGTTTCCTCCAGCATCTTCACAAGGTCCTTTGCTGTTGTTCTGGGATTGATTTGTACTTTTCACACCAAAGTATATTCATCTCTAGGAGACAGAACACGTCTCCTTCCTGAGTGGTATGACGGCTGCTTCGTCTCATGGTGTTTATACTTGCGTACTATTGTTTGTACAGATGAACGTCTGTAAACAATTGTTGGAAAAATGACTCGTGTCATGCACAAAGTAGATGTCCTAACCGACTTGCCAAAACTATAGTTTGTTAACAGGACAGTTGTGGAGAGGTTGAAAAATGACTTTTAATGACTCCAACCTAAGCGAATGTAACATCCGACTTCAACTGTATCTACTGTTTTCGCCTTTTTCAAGCCATAGTTTTCTGGACCTTATAAAGACCTCTAGCGTTTTCCTCATAAAATGTATCTATTTGATACTGTAAATCATTCAATTTAGCTTTCTCATTAAGATCAAGATGCTCAATTTCTGTGATATCAGCAGTGTACTTAGAAAGCTCAGATACCTAATCTCCTCCTTAAAGCAAGCCGTTTCCCATAAGCAATACAGGCTGAACGGATTTTAAATTTCAGCAGTTCCCACTATTTCCCATTTCTGCATTAGAGGTAGCTAAATTCCAGTAAAAACTAAATTGATTCTTGAATTTAAAAAATTCAATCATCATGAACTAACAATAGATTATTACATTTCCAATAACCACCAGAGTATTTCTTTTAATCATTAATACATATTCTTACAGTCAGTCATATGACTTTATGATCAGTCAGGACTGCAGGCACTATTTTTACCTCTACAGTGTTGGGCTCAAGGCTAGACGTTATCACCCACAAGTCAATTCTTGATTGTACTGAACAATCTCTATTACTCCATGTGTACTGTTTCTCTCCAGGGGTTTTAACTCTCCGTAAGTAAATTATGTCCAGGCTTTGGCAGACATTCACCAATTTGTTCACACCAATGTTAGGCCTATGGGGCAATCTATCAGTCTCATTAGAATTACACATATTCAAATCCCCACCAACTATAATCTGACTGGATGGATAATTTCTCAGAAGACTTAAGAATTTCCTCAATTGCCTCTATATAAGTAAGTCATTTGGAAGACTAGAACAGTATCCATATACATTACACAACACAAATAATCTGTCCATATGGTTGAGGAACGCTACTACCCAATGTCTATTGGTGTCCATTTGAATAAACAAAAATGGCCCAGTGAAATTGTGTTGTAAAATTGTAGCCCCAGCTGAGTGATTAGTTCCGTAGGCCAAGAAAATGTCACAGATTTTTAAAAAGAAGATAGTCCTCTTTGCATGCATGTTTCTTGAATGAATACAAGATCTGCGCTGCAGTCCTTACAAAAAAAACAAACAAAAAAAAAACGTTCCACTTCAGCAGGTTTTGTATCCCCCTGGCATTGATTGACATAAACTTCAAGTCCATATATACAAAATAGAAAGGGAAACCCTATGCAGTCTCTACTCTACCCTCTCCTATAAAAAGGTGCTTCATAAATACATTAACAGAAGTCTTACCTTGTAAACAATAGCAGCACAATTCAAAACTAGAATACTCTGTTTGTTGTTACCTTGTTAGCCTACTGACGGATCAAATCACTCAGGTCAAATTGATTTTCCTGTCAACGAAAAAGTGTCAGATTCCCCTGTAGTGTCCACCCTTTCTTGATTTCGGGCCTGTCGGACGAGAGGCCACAACTTTTCACCTTACTGCCTTGTCTACTGCAGTCAGGTCCTCACCGAATTTAAGTTCTCCCTTTCAGAAAGGTGCTTTCCTTTGCTTTCTTCCAAACTGCATCTCTTGCTGTGCGGAAATCGAACTGGATGAGGATCAAGCAGCTGTCGATGGAATCTTGCTTCTTCCCAATACAATGAGCGACATTCACAGCCATGTACATATATCCTCCGGGGAAGTCCGGGGCAAAACGGTTACAAATGTCACTTACTTTGCGCTTTACATTCTAACCCTGGTCCTCGGGGACACCGTAAAGCCATAGCACCCACCTTCTCCTGTATTGCTCTGCTTCCAACAAGTGCTCTTGCATGTCAGCCATGGTCTTCTCCTTTGCAGTACACATTTAAGATCAGTACTCTCTTACGCATGATCCAGAGAGGTCTCGAGGTCACTGATTTTTTTATGTGTTTTCGTGTATGATTTTCTCCAAACCATCGGCTCTTTCATTTATCTTTGCAGTGACCGCTTCGATTATGTTGACCTGGAGTTTGCACAAAGACATTTCTTTTTCTTTTTCTTCTGTGTATTTTTGGGTGAAAGGCTATTGAGTGGAGTTTCTGAATCAACTGAATTTCCAGATTCCTCGATTTCTTCTCCTGACGAGTCAGGTGGCGGTTTCTCTCTGGTTTATGATTGGTCAGATAGTAACTGCATTCTCCTCCCTTTGCTCTTTCGCACGTTATTTTCTTCCACCAAGTTTCAGATCAAATTAGCAGTCTACTGAGCGTTGTTCTCTGTTGTGTTTCCTATAAACCGAGTTTTGTTACATTTAAGTAAGTTTGAGAGGGATAAAAGTTAAGGTTACTCTGAGCAAGACAAATTCTTGTCTACACTCGACACCCTCTTCTTCTCCCCCCAAGAAAATGAAATAAATGTTTTGCTCCATGAGGTAATCCAACAATGTGCACACCGTCATCTTGTCTATCTTCAAAACCGGTGTTGCTCTTCTCTCAATTTTCTACATTCAATCGAACCCCATGCAATTAGACACAGACATTTGGAAGACATTGGTTGTATTCCAAGTCAGGAATTATCGATAAGTTAAGGTTGGTCGAAAATTATCTGTGCTATGCTAAACAGTACCTATCTAATAATGCCTATTCACCAGCTTAAACAGAGTAACGGTCTGACTAGGCAATATTTTTCATAGCTAGTTAGGCCTTTGGACCAGGAAAACACAGACAAATCAACATGCCATTTTCAGCATGAAATGTCAGTTGACCTATCCAGTCATTTGTTTCTTTACCTTTGAATGTAGAACTGGCATTGTGGACGCATGCGGGTGTGGATGGATTGTTTAACCAACACCCTTGGCTTGATGCAACAATAATGGAGAATAGTGGGCCTGTAAGTGGATGTCAACTTGCTAACTGACTTCAATAAATGTCTCCACAACCATGAGCGTGTCTATGTCTATATCAAAGGAATGCAAAGCACCGTGACTGTGTCCGCACGCTAACGATTTGAAAGCATGGCAGAGTGGCGGCAAGTTTATGAGAATGTAACCAACAACTGGTATGTGTACTCACCTTTTCCGTCTGATCGCCGAAAGGATGCCTTCCTCAATTATGCTTTCTAGTAATTGGATGTATGTTTCTCGACAAATGTAAGTGTCTTGCGTTTCCAACCAGAGCCTGAGCCAGAAGTGGAGCACATGTTTGTCTCGGACATCACATCAGACAGTTTACACCAGGCCTGGATTGCGGATGAAGTAATGTTTGATAGACTTGTGATCAAAATTACGGGCTCCACAAAGTTTGAGCATCCACAGCTCCAAATTACCGGTGTTGCTCGAACAAATATTTTAATAGAGGATCTATTGTGCCAAAGCACAATGTGGTCTACATCTCACTTTTAACTGTCTGGTTTCTCTGGAAACGGGCGTCTACAACAAACAATAGGCCCCTGTTCTTTGTTTGACTGGGTTTTCTGATAATGCATTTGGTTTTAACTGGTTGTATTTTTTCAAGAGGTATGACTTCAGGGAAATGCCTTAATTGTCACTGATCATTCTTTGATGTGCTAATAATCCTAGGCCTGCTGAGGGTTTAAGGGGCATAACCATTGGTTTTCTTTTTCCCCATTTGATATTATTTTCAGGAATATGGAGACACCATCTTGCATTTGATCTGTGGTGCTTCTTATACTTGAAATGCAGATCACATTCCATGTGTTTTGATGCCCATTGTAGATTCATTTTCATTGCCTATACATTTTACTGATTAAACTGGTTAAAGAGTTAAAGACACAAACATATTAGCTTTTTGCAGCATGTTCAACAAAAGTTTAATGTATTGGTATTCATGCATCGAAATGTACTCATTAAATGGACTCCCCTTGATAGCCTATAATAGGGATGTATGATATGCACCACTGTTGATATGTAGATTGTGGGTTGCAACACATGTTTCAAACCTACTTTGGCTGGGGTGATTATGGTGGGACTTTTGTGTACGTTTTCAGGAACTGTGTTTTCTCACTGGAATTTCATGTCTTTCTGGAGTTATCATTTTAGCAAAGTCTTTGAGTACATTTGTGTGCTTTTCTGATTTCTCACTGCGCATATTGACATACCATAGGCAATAGGACTATTGCATCAAATACACTGACCTCAGTAGAATCGATTCCTGATCAAAAGCCAAACTCAAACAGATCAATCTAACTTTAGTTGTTTTTGTGCTTGACTTTTTAACCCTGAACCCATCGCTGTGCCAGGCCTGGGCGCTCCAAGGGGCATCCGCTTCTCTGAGGTGACCGAGTCCTCGGCCATCGTCCACTGGACCATGCCTCGTGCCAGAGTGGACAGCTACCGCATCGTTTATGTGCCCCTCCAAGGAGGTGAGTGAACAGGCTTCAATAGTGACAGTGAAGTCTACCCATTCTTATAAGGATATTGGACTGCATTGATATAGTACTTTTGGCCTCAAAATAGCGCAATGTTGGATGGGTTAGGGGGAATTGTCTCTCCAGTTTTCTCTCTAATTGGACAAAGCACTCCCTCTAGTGGACCATAGGCTTCTTCACACAATCACAGTGGTCTCTCCAACTGCTACCAAGGGAGAGAAAGAAAACTATTTACTTGAAGTGGATTTAACAGTATAATTTAACAAAAATGAAATCTGCTTATGAAAATTGATTGACTCTTGAGTAGAAGAATGTAATGTGACAAAAATGCTATATTTTCTCTCATCAACAGGTAGCCCGATGACAGTGCTTGCGGATGGGACTGAGACCCAGGCCTTGCTGCCTGACATGTTGCCAGGGGTGACCTACCAGGTGACCATATTCTCCATGAAGGGCCTGGAGGAGAGTGACCCAGGGACAGACACCATCACCACAGGTGTGTGTGTGACTTCTGTTGAGCCTACATTTATATCAATCTGATTTGACCTTTCACTAAATACATGAAAATACATATACATTTACATTAAAGCCACAGTGCTATGATGAGAATAGACAGAAATGTCTCGGTCATACATAGACATTATGAGCTTTCATAATTCATTAGCTTTCATACATTCTTACTCAGTAGCAGATATTGTACTTCTCTACTTGTACCACCAATCAATTATTCCATGAAAAAGTATCACATCATTGTATAGGGGCAGTCGTAGTGCCATTGCTGTAAACCATATTACCGACACACAGGCAGTCATGAGTCATGACCGCAGTAAAATTCCACGTGACCATTGAGTCGTCACGATAATCTCCTTTATGCACTCTGGACATGCTTTTGTAGTGAGTATCCAATTTGCTAACGACCATCAGGTCCATATCA